>NC_047114.1:104530038-104754183 GCF_902500255.1 Thalassophryne amazonica
GCCTACATGTACAAAGTTCTCCAGATTCTCAGAATCTTCTGATTATATTATGGACTGTAGATGATGGAATCCCTAAATTCCTTGCAATTGAATGTTGAGAAACATTGTTCTTGAACTGTTGGACTATGTTTTCATGCAGTTGTTCACATAGTGGTGATCCTCACCCCATCTTTGCTTGCTGAGCCTTTTGGGGATGCTCCTTTTATACCCAATCATGACACTCACCTGTTTCTAATTAGGTCTTTTTTTGAGCATTCATCAACCTTCCCATTCTTTTGTTGCCTCGTCCCAACTTTTTTGAAATGTGTTGCAGGCATCCATTTCAAAATTAGCAAATATTTGCACAAAAACAAAAAATTCTATCAGTTTGAAGATTAAATATCTTGTCTTTGTGGTGTATTCAACTGAATATAGGTTGAAGAGGATTTGCAAGTCATTATATTCTGTTTTTATTTACATTTTACACAACGTCCCAACTTCATTGGATTGGGGTTGTAAATAACCATGTAGTATAGGAATATATTAGATTCCAGAAATGTACACTAAAGTGACTTGTGTGACATTAGCATCGGGAATACGTCTTGAGTGGACTCTGTGTTCACAGCAAAAATGTGCCTGTAAATGGACTGCATTTATGTAGTGCTTTTCCATCTGTATTAGAAGCTTAAAGCGCTTTACAATTATGCCTCACATTCACACAAACACACTCAGACACCAATGTCAGGGTGCTGCCATGCAAGGTGCTCACTACACACTGGGAGCAACTCAGGGAATAAGGACCTTGCCCAAGGACCCTTAGTAATTTTCTGGTCAGGCTGGGGTTTGAACCAAGGATCCTCTGGTCTGAAGCCCAATGCTTAACCACTAGACCCCTGTATTGTTTTCTACCTCATTTTCTCCTTATCTGGACTCTGGGATTATGTTTGCTTTGTTTGTTTTTGTCCACAGCCCAATGAGAGACCAGGAGAATCACTTTTGGACTTGGACTTTGATGCCTTTCAGCCAGATGAGAGTGTTTCACCAATACCACAGGTACTGTTGTGTGTTGGGGGGTTTGGCTGGACATTTTGGTGTTGTTTTCTTTTCTTTGCTCTCCAGGTGGTATGCAAACTGGTTTTTTGTCTGTGGAGACGGTGCTGGCAGAAGAGTCCTTCACCCTCATCAGCATTATTAGCTGCACCTGTGGAGGATGCTCACGTGTAAACTTAAAGACTTTCAGCTGAAGCAGATAATGAGATGGCGTTCTGCATTTAAGCCATGAGTGGTTCAAGCAAAATTGCCGGGAACTCGACCTTGTGACGTTCGTTTGTGAGACGCTGAGGACCGCGCCTGGGTTTAACACATCGTGCCTGTGAAGGAGGACGGGTGAGGGACACATGCTGTCAGCACACATCAGAGGTGATGATTGTCTGAATAAGTGTTAACAGTAATTTGGTATTTTGTTATGCAGTATATTTGAACATTGATGAGAATTGTGCAGCTCGCTTCTCACTGCCGTGGCGTACGGACTGATGATCATCCACCTGTTGTGAGAAGCTGCTCATTTACATAAAGCTTAAATTCAGACCTGAATGTGTTGCTGATAGTGTGTGCCTCTGAGGGATATTTGTTGTAGCTGTTGACTTACCTCACCTTTTCCATCCTTCACAGAGTCAGTTTGTCGTATCCACCTGGAGGGTGTTTGGCGGTGAGTCTGGGTCCAGAAGCGTCGGGCTTCGATCCATTTGGGCGCTGGAGAGCGCGCCGTCCTTCACCTCGCCAGACAAACCGCACATTTATGTTGTACACAATTATTGCACAGACGGGAAATAAAACTTGTTTTGTTTTTGGAACCGCTTTCTGGTTATTTTAGCGCTGGGTTCAGTCAGACGCTGGTCCGCTCCTCAACTCGCGTCTGCACACAACAATAGTTCCCAGCCATTCCAAAATGGACCCAGCGGCAGAAGCGGTTCCTTTTGCTGAAAAAGTTCAAGAATACTTGGAGAAGATATGGGAGCAATTACGGCCTCTCGCAAATCAAATTAAACAAACAGATGCTCGCATTACGGAGCTTGCAGCGCAAGCCGTTCTGCTTCCTGCTGCTCCAGGTGCGGCACTATCAATACCGGTGCAGATAACTCCGTCACCCAAGGGGAGGCGGAGTGCGGCGGATTATTCCGTGGATTTCCGAATTTTTTCTGCTCAGTCCGGTTGGAATGCCGCAGCTTTGAGAGGAGTGTTTGTGGATGGTTTGAACGATTCATTAAAAGACGAGCTAGCAGTCCATGACGAACCAAAAGATTCAGATGAGCTGATATCTTTGGCTATTCATCTAGATGATCGGATAAAGGAGCGTGGACGCGAGAGAGGGCGGACATCAGAGCGGGTGTTTTCGTCTCGGGGCTTTCCCTGACACAGATCAGGGCTGCCTCTTCTTCGCCCCACTGAGACTCCTCCGACGGGACCTCTGGCTCCTCTTGCGGATGACCCCATGCAGCTCGGACGAGCTGAAGCCGCCATGTTGCCCCGGTCACATAAGTGTCAAGAAAGAGAACAATGACGTATCTCCAGGTGTTCTTAGACAGGCATAATAATGGACACACACAAAAAAAGGGGCAGATCTTTGGTTGTTTAGTTATTTGGGCTGTTTTTTGTTTTCATGTAAGGGGTTATAAATTGTTTGGGGATTTAGAGGCGGTTCTGGTGGAGTGAACGACTGGCGGTTCAGAGCTCGGCTGGACTCAGGTAATCATTATTTGAAGTTAGGTAATTTTTGTTTGAGGATTGGGTCGTTTTGTTTTGTTGTTTTAATTTCCCTGTTTCCCTAACCCCAACCTCACATGCTCTAAGACCGTTTGTCTTTTGGGTTGTGGGGTGGTGCAGGTTGGTTATGCTGAGCGTTTGTCAGAAAACCTCTGCACCTAGGGGGGGGTTGTCAGGGGCGTTTTTTTGTGTTTGGTTGATCCTCGGTTTCACTCCAGCTCCGGTGGGCCTTTGACCGTTCGTCATTGGTGTTACCGGGGTGTGGTGCAGCGGGAACGTACCTCAGTCGGAGTGGTGGGCCGATCTGTTGCCGTTCGCCATTTCGGTAGTTCCACCCCTCCCGATGGGCTGGTGGTATGGTCGGTTTGGGGCACCGGACGTATTTCCGGTTTTCCGCTGCGCTTAGGGGATGGGACTGGGTTAGTTTTTCCTGTTTCCTTCCCCAGCTTGGTAGTTTTGTGCCGTTCGCCAAAATTGAGGTGACGATAGGCTCTGGGAGTGATCTGGGGTCTTTCGGTGTGCTGGGGGGGGTAACAGGGTTTGCCGGTTGTTTTATTTGCCCCCGGGGTGGTTTAATGAAGTCCGCCGGGGGTTGGATTTTGTGTTTTTTATGTTTCCTTCCAGGTTCCACCTCCAGGGTTGATGGGACGGTCCTCTGGGGGGGAATTGGCTTGTGTGGCCAACTAGCCAAGTGTGGCCGGGTCTGGGGTTCCTGGGTTGTGGGGAGGGTGCCTCCTGGGGTTGATGGTACGGTCCTCTGGGGGGCGCTGTTGCTCCATGAATACCTGGGGACCTCTGTGGGATTCCGGCTTTGGCTGTTACTCCTGGAACTGGCGGTAAAGGTCTTCTGGGGGGTGTTGGGCTCTGCAAATCGTTCTGGGGGGGTTGTTTGTTATTTTTCTTTGTGAATTTATGTTGGTATTGTGTTGTTGGGGCTATGTTGGGTTTTTGGATTTGGGTGTTTTTCTTTTCTTCCCGGGGTTGGATGGGACGGTCTCCTGGGGAGGGTTTGGGTGGGTTTTGTGTTTTTTCTTGTGTGTTGGGTTGTGTATGGGACTTTTGGGGTTTTTTGTTGATGCCAGCCGGCCTTCCAGCCGCGGTGCCCTGTCCTGCTGTCTGCGGTGGACCTTGGGAGCGTTGCGCCATCTGCTTCCTGACGAGGACCCCGGAGGGAGGTGCTGTTCTCGGGCCTGGTCTGTTCGGTCGCCGGGAGGCTTCCCGTTGATGGGGGGGTACTGTTGTGTGTTGGGGGTTTGGCTGGACATTTTGGTGTTGTTTTCTTTTCTTTGCTCTCCAGGTGGTATGCAAACTGGTTTTTTGTCTGTGGAGACGGTGCTGGCAGAAGAGTCCTTCACCCTCATCAGCATTATTAGCTGCACCTGTGGATGATGCTCACGTGTAAACTTAAAGACTTTCAGCTGAAGCAGATAATGAGATGGCGTTCTGCATTTAAGCCATGAGTGGTTCAAGCAGAATTGCCGGGAACTCGACCTTGTGACGTTCGTTTGTGAGACGCTGAGGACCGCGCCTGGGTTTGACACATCGTGCCTGTGAAGGAGGACGGGTGAGGGACACATGCTGTCAGCACACATCAGAGGTGATGATTGAATAAGTGTTAACAGTAATTTGGTATTTTGTTACGCAGTATATTTGAACATTGATGAGAATTGTGCAGTTTGCTTCTCACTGCCGTGGCGTACGGACTGATGATCCTCCACCTGTTGTGAGAAGCTGCTCATTTACATAAAGCTTAAATTCAGACCTGAATGTGTTGCTGATAGTGTGTGCCTTTGAAGGATATTTGTTGTAGCTGTTGACTTGCGCCTTGGGGCAACTGTTTGTTGTGATTTGGCGCTATATAAAAAAATTGATTGATTGATTGATTGACTTACCTCACCTTTTCCATCCTTCACAGAGTCAGTTTGTCGTATCCACCTGGGGGGTGTTCGGCGGTGAGTCTGGGTCCAGAAGTGTCGGGCTTCGATCCATTTGGGCACTGGAGAGCACGCCGTCCTTCACCTCGCCAGACAAACCGCACATTTATGTTGTACACAATTATTGCACAGACGGGAAATAAACTTGTTTTGTTTTTGGAACCACCTACTACCAACAACCAAGAGAGGCAGAGACAGACAGACCCAAGCAGAAAAACTCTGCAAGAGAATAAACATGCAAAAACCGATGAAATAAGAAAAATAACAAACAGACCAGAGAAAAAAAAAAGAAAAACAGATAACTAGACAAATTCAAACCCTGACAGTACCCCCCCTACTGCCAACACCGGATGGCTCAGGCAAATCAGGTTGAGAGGCATGAAACTCATGAATCAGGGCAAGGTCCAAAACAAAGTGGGAGGGAATCCATGACTGCTCCTCGGGCCATAGCCTTCCCAGTCCATGAGATATTGAAAGCCACATCCACGGTGGTGATAGGCCAGGAACCGCTGCACAGAAAACACTGGGCCACCATCCACACACTGGGCAAGAGGCAGTGGAATGGCCGGAGGGATTTGAAGGGCTGGTTCTGACTGGTTTAACATGGCTGACATGAAATGTAGGATGGATGCACATTGACCTAGGAAGACGGAGATGAACAGACACAGGATTAACAATCTTCAACACCGGGAAGGGAACAACAGGTAGCTCGCTTTTTGGGCAGTCCTTTCAGTGTAAGATGGTGAGTCGAGAGTCAAACCTTCTGACCAGGGGCATACAGAGGTGCAGGAGTACGTTTTTGGTCCGCTGCTGACTTGTAGGATTGAGATAAACGAAGCATTGCTCTTCTTGGCCGCTCCCAGGTTTGTCAGCAGCAGAGAATGAGACTAAATGCTGACGGGGCAGATGAGGTGGAATCTGAGGAAGGAAGAAAAGGGGGTTGATGACCAAAAACAACATGAAATGGTGAATATCTGGTCGAAGCTGATAGTAGATGGTTATGTGCAAGTTCTATGCAAGATAACTGAGAGGACCATGTGGCTGGGTGGTGTGAGGCAAGTATACGGAGTCCCTTTTCCAGTTCCTGGTTAAGTCTCTCAGATTGTCCATTGGCCTGTGGATGGCCGACATGAGACTGGCAGTGACCCCAAGAAGACGGCAGACTTCCCTCCAAAAATTGGAGACATACTAAGGACCCCAGTTGGACACTATATTCTGCAGAAATCCATGAATCTTAAAGACGTGTTAACATCACCTCGTTGGTTTCTGTAGCAGAAGGCAATTTAGGTAGGGGAATAAAATGAACCATTTTAGACAACTGATCAACAACCATGAGAACAGCAGTATTGCCCTTAGAGGGCAGCAGACCAGTGTCAAAATCTACAGTAATATATGTCCAGGGATGATTGGGCACAGGCAACGGCACTAGATAATCTGCAGGAGGACAGAAGATTTATGCATAGCACAAGTTTGACAGGCTTTGATATGTTCCGTAACATCCTTAGAGAAACCTGGCTAACAAAATTTTTACTGTATTACAAACATGGTCTTCTTAATACCTGGGTGGCAGGAGAAACGGCTGTCATGAGCCCATCTGATCACATCCCCCCTGAGAGTGCCTAGAACAAACAATTTATCCGCAGGACATCCCGGAGGAACAGGAGCATCCCCTTCGGCAGACTGGACCTTGGAGTCAATTTCCCAGATTAATGCTGAGATAAAACATGATGCTAGTAAGATGGTACCTGGATCAGACAGAGTGTCCACCGGATTGCCCTGGCGAGATAACGGATCTGGTTTCCCATTTTTAGAGCCCTGCCAGTACGAGAGAACGAAATCAAAATGGCTGAAAAAGATAGCCCACCTAGCCTAACAAGAGTTGAGATGCTTAACAGTTCGTAGATAGTTTTTGTGAACGGCATCTGTGCCCCCTCCAACCAGTGGCGGCACTCCTCCAAGGCCACTTTCACCATCTGCATGGAAAGCACCAGAACAAGGGCATGGCCAGAGAGAAGGAAACACCCACTACCAAGAACCAAGAGACAGGCAAGAGAGATAAAGACAGACAGACGCAAGCAGAAAAACCCGGCAAGAGATTAAACATGCAAAAACCAATAATATAAAAAAAAAAATAACAGACCAGAGAAAAGAAATAAAAACAGATAACTAGACAAACTCAAACCATGACACTTCCCTTTCCCATGCCACATTGACCACAGAACCTTGAACCTCTGACTGGGGGATCCCGAGGCATTCCCAGTCCAGTGTGGAGATATAATCTGTCCACCTAGTCCTGGGTCCTGGGGTCTCCTCCCAGATGGATGTGCCTGGAACACCTCCCTAGGGAGGCGCCCAGGGGGCATCCTTACCAGATGCCCGAACCACCTTAGCTGGCTCCTTTCAACGAGAATGCTGGCTATACTCCGAGCTCCCCACTGATGACCGAACTTCTCACCCTATTAAAAAAGATGAGAGTTTCACTTGGCGTGAAAATGTCAGCAGAGCTATTTTTCATAATGCATTTGGACATTTCACCACAAGAAGAGATCATTCTAGACATTTGTAATAAAATACTTAAAATAAACATGCACAACAACAATACAACAGCTAGCAGCCACATCCAGTGGACACTGACCTAAATACGCTACAGTTGTCAGAGCAGCTGTCAAAGTGACCACACCCCTAATTATACAGAATTTTATGGCTTTAAACATCTTAAACTAAGAAGTTACAACAAAATTTATCCCTCCATACAGTTGTCATTTAGGAAGAAACTAACTTTTTAGACTGTCTTATCGTTAATTTAGGTTTTTATGTTTATTTTGTAATTTCTTTTTATTTTACTATGTTTTACCTTTTTACTGTGCCATTTTTGATTTCAATTCACTTTGTGCTGCTATGAAGTGTGTGTTGTGTGAAGCGCCTTGAGGCGACTTTGTCGTGAGATGGCACTAAATAAATAAAATTTAATTGAATAATGTTCAGAACACAATATAGTATATATCTGGTGAGAGAGGAGGGCAGACTCTATGGGTGCTGTGCTGGAGAGGAGGATGAGGACTCTAATGCAGGGCATCCTGTGTAACACCAGGCATTCCTTGCATAACTGTCTGCTCAGAGTAGCAACAGCAGCAACAGGCTCCTTTCCCTGCGCTGCAGAACAGAACATTATAAGAGGTCTTTTGTCCCCTCTGCTATAAGAATTTAGAACGGCTTGGCCTGAACATTTGCATTTTATTTGCTAGTGATTTTTAAGTTAACTATGTATTTTAACGTGTTTATGCGTGGATGTGTTGCTGCTGGACAGCCGAATTTCTAGTATTTATCTATCTATCTATCTAGCACAGTGGTCCCTTGTTTATCGCTGGAGTTACGTTCTAAAAATAGCCCGCAATAGGCGAAATCCGCGAAGTAGTCAGCGTTATTATTATAGACATTTTAAGGTTGTAAAACCCCTCACTACACACTTTATACACTTTTCTCAAACAGGCATTAACATTTTCTCACTTTTCTCTTGTGTGTAAACACTCTCAAAGTTCAAACCTTAGTAGAAAAATAAGACTAACTTGTTTTCAGGCCCAAACATTTTTTTGAGAAATAAAAATAGAACGTTTTCCTATAAATAATCATGAGGGCTTTTAGAACTAACAAATTTAACTTTAACAATCAACCTACGAGGTTGGACACATAAGAAATTATTAATAGTGACTGACAAGTATTTCACAGTGCCTCTGATCGCGCCTCTTCATCCTGGCACCGCTCCGCTGTCGCGCCTTTTTCCACTGAGTCACACCTCGGTGCAGGTGTCTTTTTCCGAGTGAAGAACACAGTTATAGGTAGTTGTTGGTGCTCTTTTTTCTTCTGGGCGAGAAGATTTTTCTAAACAGACACACAGAACACAATGCGCATACTCTCCTTTCGTGGTGCCGCGACCGGCCTGCTTGATGAGGACACAGAACACAATGCGCTGTAAAAAAAAAAAAAAAAAAATCATGCTAAATTGGACTAAAAAAATCCATGAAACTGTGAGGCCGGGAAAGGTGAACCGTGTTATAGCGAGGGACCACTGTATTACGATTTGAAAACAATGAAACGGTCAAATAGAATTAGTTGAACATGGTAACAGTATCCCAGAAGAATCATTGTTGAGGATCTCACTGTTAATCTTTAGGTTTTACTTTGCTAGAAAATATGTTGTGTTTATCAGAAAAGCTTGTGAAGAAAATAAGTCAATATGTGTTATGTGTCGACGCGGGTTGAGGAGCGGACCTGCGTCTGACGGAACCCAGCGCTAAAATAACAAAATTTATTTCTTCCACCCTTTGGTGCATAACAACGTGTACAAACTAAAACAGCGTCAGTCTGGTGGAGTGAAGGCTGGCACGCGCCCAAAAGGATCGAGGCCCGGCGCTTCTGGACTCACTTTTACCGCCAAACACCCCCCAGGTGGATATGACAAACCGACTCTCTGCGAAGGATAGAAGAGGTGAGGTAAGTCAGCAGTTACAAGCAATATCCTTCAAAAGGCACACACTATCAGCAACACATTCAGGTCTGTATTTAAGCTTTATGTAAATGAGCAGCTTCTCACAACAGGTGGAGGATCAGTTGTCCGCACGCCACGGCAGTGAGAAGCGAGCTGCACAATTCTCATCACAATTCAAATATACTGCGTAACAAAATACCAAGTTACTATCAACAATTAGTCAAACAATTATTCACCTCTGATGTGTGCTGACAGCATGTGTCCCTCACCCTTCTTCCTTCACAGGCACGATGTCAAACCCAGGCGCGGTCCTCAGCGTCTCACAAACGAACACCACAAGGTCGAGTTCCCGGCAATTCTGCTTGAATCACACATGGCTTAAATGCAGAACGCCATCTAATTATCTGCTTCAGCTGAAAGTCTTTAAGGTTGCATGTGAGCACCATCCACAGGTGCTGCACATAACGTTGATGAAGGTGAAGGACTCTTCAGCCAGCACCTTCTCCACAGACAAATCAGTTTTCATACCACCTGGAGAGCAAAGAAAAGAAAAGAACACCAAAATATCCAGCCACACCCCCCCCAACACACAACAGTACCCCCCCTTTAACGGGAAGCCTCCCGGCGACCGAACAGACCAGGTCCGAGAACAGCACCTCCCTCCGGGGTCCTTGTCAGGAAGCAGACAGCATGACGCTCCCAAGGCCCACCAGAGACAGCAGGACAGGGCACCGTAGCTGGAAGGCCGGCTGGCATCAACAAAAACCCCAAAACAGTCCCTAATACAATCCAACATACAAGAAAAAACATAAAACCCACCCAAAACCTCCCCAGGGGACCGTCCCATCCAACCCCGGGAAGAAAAGAAAAATTCCCAAATGCAAAAACCCAACACAGCGCCACAAACACAATACAAACATAAATGCATAAAAGAAAAATAACAAACAACCCCCCCAGAACAACTTGCAGAGCCCAACACCCCCCAGAAGGCCTTTACTGCCAGTTCCAGGAGGAATAGCCAGAACCGGAATCCCACAAAGGTCCCCAGGTACACATGGAGCAAACGGCGCCCCCCAGAGGACCGTACCATCAAACCCCAGGAGGCACCCTCCCCACAACCCCGGAACCCCAGACCCGGCCACACTTGGCCAGTCGGCCCCACAAGCCAATTCCCCCCCAGAGCACCGTCCCATCAACCCTGGAGGTGGAACCCGGAAGGAAACAAAACAAAATCAAAGTCCAACCCCCGGAGGACTACCCTAAACAACCCCGGGGGCAAATAAAACAACCGTTAAACCCTGTTACCTTCCCCGGCACCCCGAAAGACCCCAGGTCCCTCCCAGAGCCCCTCGGCGGCTCAATTTTGGCGAACGGCACAAAACATTAAGCCGGGGAAGGGAACAGGAAAAACTAACCCAGCCCCAACCCCAAGGCGCAGCGGAAAACCGGAAATACGTCCAGTGCCCCAACTCGACCATACCCCAGCCTCTCGGGAGGGGTGGAACTACCGAAATGGCGAACGGCAACAGATCGGCCCACCCCTCTGACTGAGGTATGTTCCCGCTGCACCACACCCCAGCAACACCAATGACGAACGGTACAAAGGCTCACTGAAGCTGGAGTGGAACCGGCCCTAACCAAACCAAGAAAAACGCCCCTAACAACCCCCCCCCCCTAGGTGCAGAGGTCTTCTGAGAACGCTCAGCGTGACCAACCTGCACCACCCCACAACCCACAAGACGAACGGTCTTGGTGCAAGTGAGGTTGGGGTTAGGGATGTAGGGAAATAAAAAACAACAAAACAAAACGACCCCAAAACCCAAACAGAAAATACCTAAATACACATAAAAAAATAACGATCAAGTGAGCCCAGACGGGCTTCTAACCGCCTAACGTTCACTCCACCAGACACGCCTCTGACTCCCCAAACAAATTATAACCCCTATTCAAAGAAACAAAACATTAGCCCATACAGGTTTTTTTTTTTTTTTTTGTGTGTGTGTGTGTGTGTTATTTCGCCTGTCCCAGAACACCTGGAGATACGTCACCATTATTTTTCTTGACGCTTATATGTCGGGGCAATACAGTGGTCTCTGCTCGTCCGAGCTGCATGGGCTCGTCTGCAAGAGGAGCCAGAGGTCCCGTTGGAGGAGCCTCAGTGGGGCGAAGAAGAGGCGGCCCAGATCTGTGTCGGGGAAAGCCCCGAGACGAAAAAACCCGCTCTGATGGCCGCCCTCTCTCGAGTCCACGCTCCTTCATCCGATCATCTAGACGAATCACCAATGATATTAGCTCATCTAAATCGTTTGGCTTGTCACGGACTGCCAGCTCGTCTTTTAATGACTCATTTAACCCATCTACAAACACTCCTCGTAAAGCTGCGGCGTTCCAACCTGACTGAGCAGAAAAAATCCGGAAGTCCACGGAATACTCCGCCGCACTCCGCCTCTCCTGCCTGAGATTCAGCAACCGTTGGGCAACGGTATTCGTTTTCACCGGATGGTCAAAAACCAGTCGGAACTCCCGGGAGAAATCCTTAAAGGATCCTAACAATGGCGAGTTGTTACTCCACAACGCTGTGACCCAAGCTAAGGCGTCACCTCGGAGCAAATTTGTCACATATGAAACACGGCTCCCATCAGAAGAGAAGGAAGCCGGTCGCTGAGCAAAAACCAGAGAACATTGCATCAAAAACGAAGCACAGGCTTCAACGTCTCCCGCATAAGGCTCCGGATGACAAATAATCGGTTCGGACGCCGAATCTCTGGGTGACGGAGTTATCTGCACCGGTATCGATGGTGCCGCAGCTGGAGCAGCAGGAAGCGGAACGGCTTGCGCTGCAAGCTCCGTAACACGGGCGTCTGTTTGTTTAATTTGGTTTGCGAGATGCTGTAATTGCTCCCATATTTTCTCCAAGTGTTCTTGAACTCTTTCGGCGAAAGGAACCGCCTCTGCCGCTGGGTCCATTTTGGAATGGCCGGGAACTACTGTTATGTGTCGACGCGGGTTGAGGAGCGGACCTGCGTCTGACGGAACCCAGCACTAAAATAACCAGAAAGCGGTTCCAATAACAAAACAATTTATTTCTTCCACCCTTTGGTGCATAACAACGTGTACAAACTAAAACAGCGTCAGTCTGGTGGAGTGAAGGCTGGCACGCTCTCCAGCGCCCAAAAGGATCGAGGCCCGGCGCTTCTGGACTCACTTTTACCGCCAAACACTCCCCAGGTGGATACGACAAACCGACTCTCTGCGAAGGATAGAAGAGGTGAGGTAAGTCAGCAGTTACAAGCAATATCCTTCAAAAGGCACACACTATCAGCAACACATTCAGGTCTGTATTTAAGCTTTATGTAAATGAGCAGCTTCTCACAACAGGTGGAGGATCAGTTGTCCGCACGCCACGGCAGTGAGAAGCGAGCTGCACAATTCTCATCACAATTCAAATATACTGCGTAACAAAATACCAAGTTACTATCAACAATTAGTCAAACAATTATTCACCTCTGATGTGTGCTGACAGCATGTGTCCCTCACCCTTCTTCTTTCACAGGCACGATGTCAAACCCAGGCGCGGTCGTCAGCGTCTCACAAACGAACACCACAAGGTCGAGTTCCCGGCAATTCTGCTTGAATCACACATGGCTTAAATGCAGAACGCCATCTAATTATCTGCTTCAGCTGAAAGTCTTTAAGGTTGCATGTGAGCACCATCCACAGGTGCTGCACATAACGTTGATGAAGGTGAAGGACTCTTCAGCCAGCACCTTCTCCACAGACAAATCAGTTTTCATACCACCTGGAGAGCAAAGAAAAGAAAAGAACACCAAAATGTCCAGCCACACCCCCCCAACACACAACAATATGTCATGTTTGTAAAATATTTATTTTTCATTTGAAAATCTTATGAGCTGTCTGTCTTCCTAGGGATTTGGTTCATTGGCTATAAATATAAATCCTAAATTTATTCTGATGGATGGATAGATAACAACCTGTCATACAGTGTGCATATTTCTACTGTACTTAGGAAACTCAAAGTAAAGATTATGGCCCAGTCACATGGCACTTAACGAAGGGCAACGAAGCCCTGACAAAACAAGAAATCTGGACTTTCATTGACTTTTGTTGGCATCGTTTAACCTTTGCGCAGCTTCGTTCCTGCAGCTGGCGCTTTGTCAAGATTTTTAAACTGTTGAAAAATTTGAACGAAGGGCAACGAAAACCTCAATTCGTCTGTTTCATTTTGCTGTCGTTCTTGACGTTTTTAATCATTTGTTTAGTTTTTGTAACGTTATTGTTTAATTTGACTTCGTCGACAGACAGTGAGGATTCTGGTGATGAAGGAGATGATCCCTGTTTTGTTCTAGATGTGGAACCAAAGCAGGTGGACCCACCGATGTGCCCACAGATCTCCACAGCTTCGGTTTGCAATTTCTTCAGGACTCAGGCACTATGAGCTCCATCCCAGCGCCGAGTCCTGGAACTCAGAGATGCAGACACACACTGCTCCAGCTGTGGCTCCAGGCTTGTTTCATTTAAAGCGTAGAGATCGTTAGCTTCGGTTTTGTTTAGTTCCTCTTTCGTCCCTTTTGTGCTCTTGCTTTGCAGGCTGATAAAAGCTCTTTCGTCCACCTTTTCTCAACGAATTGTGACTTTTTTTACTTTTTCCCTTCGTTCAGGAATCCTCGTGTGCCGTGTGACTGGGCCATTAGCTCATATTTTTGAAATGTCTTGTTACTTTTAGTGTTAACAAAACAAACTGCTTTTCTCGTAGTGATCGATTACAGTGATACATTTGCATGCAGCCTTGTTCACTTTATGTAGCCCTCATGTCACATGACTGTTTACATATAAAATCTCTGAAATGACCATATTTACTTTTCACCATATTAACCATCTGCACGCTTCCCCCTGTAGACTGCTGTACCCTGGGACATGTGGTCGGTGAGTAAATTCACAACCTTGTGAGAAAACCCAAGTCAAAAAGTCAAGTATGTTTTTATTGTCTTGACATTTCACAAAAGGAAATAATTATGAAGTCACAAATCAAATAGCAGCAAAAAATAGATTTTCCAAGCACATGACAGCACAGAATTGCAGATCATTCACTAACTACATTTACATGATTTTCAAACAGACTGAGATCATTTTAAATTTACACCTATCATTTACATGGGTATAATGTATATCATTTTCATGGGTATAATATATATGTTACACATACAGTAGTGTTCAGAATAATAGTAGTGCTGTGTGACTAAAAAGATTAATCCAGGTTTTGAGTATATTTCTTATTGTTACATGGGAAACAAGGTACCAGTAGATTCAGTAGATTCTCACAAATCCACCAAGACCAAGCATTCATGATATGCACACTCTTAAGGCTAAGAAATTGGGCTATTAGTAAAAAAAAGAAACGGGGGTGTTCACAATAATAGTAGTGTGGCATTCAGTCAGTGAGTTCGTCAATTTTTTGGAACAAACAGGTGTGAATCAGGTGTCCCCTATTTAAGGATGAAGCCAGCACCTGTTGAACATGCTTTTCTCTTTGAAAGCCTGAGGAAAATGGGACGTTCAAGACATTGTTCAGAAGAACAGCGTAGTTTGATTAAAAAGTTGATTGGAGAGGGGAAAACTTATACGCAGGTGCAAAAAATTATAGTCTGTTCATCTACAATGATCTCCAGTGCTTTAAAATGGACAAAAAAAAACCAGAGACGCGTGGAAGAAAATGGACAACAACCATCAAAATGGATAGAAGAATAACCAGAATGGCAAAGGATCAATCAATCAATCAATCAATCAATTTTTTTTATATAGCGCCAAATCACAACAAACAGTTGCCCCAAGGCCCAGTTGCCCCATTGATCAGCTCCAGGATGATCAAAGACAGTCTGGAGTTACCTGTAAGTGCTGTGACAGTTAGAAGATGCCTGTGTGAAGCTAATTTATTTGCAAGAATCCCCCGCAAAGTCCCTCTGTTAAATAAAAGACGTGCAGAAGAGGTTACAATTTGCCAAAGAACACATCAACTGGCCTAAAGAGAAATGGAGGAATATTTTGTGGACTGATGAGAGTAAAATTGTTCTTTTTGGGTCCAAGGGCCGCAGACAGTTTGTGAGACGACCCCCAAACTCTGAATTCAAGCCACAGTTCACAGTGAAGACAGTGAAGCATGTTGGTGCAAGCATCATGATATGGGTATGTTTCTCCTACTATGGTGTTGGGCCTATATATCACATACCAGGTATCATGGATCAGTTTGGATATGTCAAATACTTGAAGAGGTCATGTTGCCTTATGCTGAAGAGGACATGCCCTTGAAATGGGTGTTTCAACAAGACAATGACCCTAAGCACACTAGTAAACCAGCAAAATCTTGGTTCCAAACCAACTGTCATGGTTTAGTCCCCAAAGAAGGCAGGTTTGGACCCCAAATGCAGGTAGCCAAAAGACACAAGAGGTGATGGCAAATATACAGTTATTTAATGAACTCCAGAATAATAGTGAACATCAAATCCAAGAAACATCCAAAACCTAGAAAAAAAAACCAGGACAGACTCCAAAAGACAAAAATGTTCACCAAAAATCTCAAACCCAATGACTGAGGTCAAAAAGCAAACTGGAGGATAAATTCAATTTCAATTCTGTTTATTTGCCAGACACTTGTCCAAATCCACATAATACTGATAGTACAAACCCCCCCCCCCCCCCCCCCCCCCCAAAAAAAAACAAACACATCAAGACAGACCAGGACAATCAAACAGAAACAACATAAAAAAGAACAAAATAAAATAATTAAAATATATACAGACATTTTATCCAGTGCGCTCTCAGCCTGGATGTATACCTTGCGCTACTCACAGTTGGATTTGAGAGTGCCACCATGATATTATTGGAAGAATCATCCAGGCGTTGTATAAACTTGTGCATTCAATTTCTTAAAAGTGCATGAAGTGTGCTTACTCCTACAGACACAAACAACTGGCTCGCACTCCCTCCTCTGGGAACCCTAAATAAAATTCTTAAAGCATCGTTGTATGCTACTTGTAATCTCTGCATGCTGGACTTTTTGTAAGAAGACCAGAGGTGTGCAGTGTGCCTTGAACAAAACCACTTTAACTTGAGTGGAGCAAAATGTAAATTTACGGGCTATAGTGTTTGCCTGCGCATATAACTTACAACACTGTCTGTATATGTCATCATCATCATTCATATCATCTGTAATACAGTGCCCTAGGTATTTTATCTTTTTGCAGACATCAAGAGGATTATTAGACAGTCTGAACACAGGAAATTTGAGACTTTTATCCTGTTTAGTTCTACATATTAGAACAGCGCTTTTGCTGGAATTATACTTTATGTCAAATTGCAAACCATAGTCAGAACATACATTAAGAAGCTGTTGCAGCCCAGCACTACTTGGACTAAAGGTCACAAGGTCATCTGCATACATAAGATGATTGACTAGTACACCACCAATCATACAACCTGTGGTACAGTCATTCAAGCGTCTAGACAGCTCGTCCATATACAGATTAAATAAAACAGGGGACAAAATGCCACCCTGCCTAACTCCATTGGTCACAGTAAAAGGGTCAGATATACTACCCCCCCCACTTGATGTGCATTTTCTGGTGTGCATACCAATAGGCAAGTACCCTCACAATGTATCCAGGCACCCCTCCTTGCTTTAATTTAATAAATAGCTTTTTGTGATTCACGCGATCAAATGCCTTGGAAGCATCTATGAAACACATTAAAACAGTTGAATTTTTAGATTTATACAAGTTCACTATTTCTTTTAAAGCATAAATACACATATCTGTGCCATGCTTTGGCTTGAACCCAAACTGATTGTCAAGGGAAGAGATATATACATTCACTCTGTCAAGGAGAATTCTTTCCATCACCTTTGACAGTATACTGGCCAGCGCAATAGGTCGATAATTGTCCAGACAGCCAACCTTTCCAGTTTTGTCCTTAATGACCGGTACAAGCAGAATGGATAGCATACGATCTGGCAATATGCCATGTATCCACAGTCCAGTAAAATTGAGTGCTAGAAGAAGGGAAAGCCTCTGACTGCCGTGTTTCAGGTGTTCCGCACTTATGAAGTCCATGCCACATGCTTTACTGTTGGGTAATTTCTGTATAGTCTCATACACCTCGTGTGTCAGGATTGTCATTGATTCATCATGGGTCACAGAATCCTCCACATACGGGTCATATTGTAAACAGTTAAAAAGAGAACTAAAATGTTTTCTCCATAGTTCAGCAATATTATCTTCACCAGAAACTCCTTCAACAGTACAAGGAAGGGAAGATTTACAGTTATTGAGGGACCGCACCTCTTTCCAAAAGTCAGTAATACTGTTACCCATCATTTTACTAGCCATAGAGTCGGCCCTCATGGCTTGCTCATTTCTAGAGATAAAACGAACAGCGTACTTATATCTGGCATTAGCCAGCTTTTTACTCTCAAGCTCTGGGTCCTGCCTAGGTCTCCCAGCCAGGACCCACAGCTTATATGTTTCCCGGGCTTCAGCATGATATGGGGCCACATGTTCATGCCACCCAGGTCTTACTTTATTTTCCCTGATTCTCTTGTTTTTAGCAAGCGGTTTTCCAGCTTCATACAGAGCAGCCACTACAGCATCATACATGGCACATAGGTCATTCTTGTGTTCTTCATTTTGACATTGAACATCTTTACACAAAATGGCTTCTTTGGGGAGATGAATATTATTCAGGTATTGTACTGTGTGTGTTTGATATGTTACCAAGTCCTCGTCAGAAAGAGTTGACCAGTCTATTTTAGTAGACACATTACCTCTAACATTATCAATGTTGGTAATTATAGATGGCAATTCTGCAACATTAATAGTGAAGGTATGTGATCTGTTAGCGCTACCCCATATTTAATATCCATTTTCTCAATGGCAGCATGACCATCAGCTGTACTGAAACAATGATCAAGCCATGATGTAGTGTGCCACGCTTCACTTATGTATGTATAACTGTCTATAGGCAACAATACTTTACTTGATAGAGTGAAGTTATTATCATCACAGAAGCAGGTCAGATGATGAGCAAATAGTGAACTGCTGTCAGAGATATCAGAGTTCATATCCCCAACCACATATACACTGCAGCTGCTATTATCTTGAATAAAAGCATTAATAAAGGCCAGTCTATTCAGATACTCAACCTCATTTTCACTGGACTCATATGGAGTATAAACATTTAAAACAATAAAGTTATTACATTTGTGAATATATTGTAAACCAATACACCAGTCCACATCAAGCTTTACTGGCTTTATCACAACATCAAGCTTTTTGTCCCAGAGAACAGCCACCCCCCCAGAGATTCTGCCTCTGACAATAGCTTTGCTGAGGTCAGTTGTTGACTCTCCCACTCCAAGAAAATTTGGATCAAGAGTGTTTAATTTATCCAAATCTTGTTTAGCAGTAAAAGTCTCTTGCAAACATAAAATGTCACATTCTGCCAGTAGACTGTCCACAGCAGAACGCCAAGCTTTATCTCCATCACTCTGCCCTAGCCGTAGGCCACGGCAGTTGTAGGATATCACCCGAATTGACGTTTCCATAACGACTAGCTGTCACTGACCGCAGTGGGCACTTTGCATGGCTCATAATAACGCCTTATCAGAGTTCCTTCAGGCCAGAGATCAGGGTTATACATTTCACCAACATCGTTTCATTCAGCAGTGACTTTAAAAGAGCTAACCCTGCTGCTATGTGCATTGTCAATTTTCTGACAGGTGACAATTCTGTTCAGTTTACATTTAAGGTACTCAGCAAGTGTGTCTGCATCAAGGTCTGAGGAAAATTTTGTCGCAAACACATTCACTATTTTACTCTTCACAGTTTTGATGGTACTGACACTTCCAGTGCCGACTATGGACGCAGGGCCAGGTCTTTTACGCACCACAGAAGTGGAAGCGTGCCCATCCAGAGCTGTAGAGACAGCAGCCTTTGTTTTTGGCCGGACCGAAACCGGCTTACCCTTTTTCACAATGGTACTCCATTGCGGGGATCCACTGGAAGCCACTGATCCAGCAGCATGGCTCCTCACAGCTACATTCACGGCAATAGACTCATCTCCATCACACTGCACCGGTGCGGTACAGCGCACTACGTCACCTGTTGCATTCAGGTCCGCGAAGCCAACGGCGCCTTGATGTAGGTCCTCATGCAGCACATCACCACTTCTCACACCCGACGGCGACGTCAACGGCTCCATCGCACGTGCTGTGTCTCCCGTCGCCTTCAGGTCCGCGGCTCCCAGCACGTGCTGCGTATCGCCTCCTCTCACCCCCAGCAGCGACGGCTCCATCACACTCCCCAGGTCACGGCGAGAGGCCTTGTCAGGCCCCGGAACAAACACCGCAGCAGCACTTGTTGTCAGGTTAGCAGATCGGCACTCCAATACTGTCACTCGCCTGTTGATCTCCGCCGTTTCAGCACGAACAGTTTCACAAACACCCGTCTGAAGCTGGGTGATGTGTTTCAGAGCTCCCACTTCCGCACATAGCTGCTCCATTCTCCGAAGCAAATAGGAAACATCTAGGCTCGAGAATGTCACCGGCGGCAGCTCATCCAAATAGTGAGACACAAATCTGGGGATATCCTCCCCCCGTTCATTTAAAACTTTGAGGCAGAGTTTTATGTTGTTAGCTTCTCTGTTTTGTCCTTTGTGCGCAATGCATCGCTGCATCCCCGGACAGACTTCAAAGAGAACTTTCTTGGAGGCTTCAATCGCTTCCGAGTCAAAAGTGTTTGTAGCCAACAGCACAATTTCTTCCTGGCTTAAAGTTTTGATTTTCACAGCAAGAAAATTTAAAAGTTCGTCCTCCACTATGACTTTGCCATCGTCCGTTTTAAAAATCTCTGGTTTTAATCGTCGGCGTTTGAAAGCAGGAGCCCCCAAATTAGAGCAACCAGCCGTATCCGCCATATTGAAAAACCAGAGAGAGAGAGAGAGAGCAAAAACACACTCAATACTTCTTCAGTGTCCTCTAACCCCATAATAAGCAACTCAAGACTACTGTCAAAAAGGGAGACAATGAGGATGAAAACAAAACTCTTCTGAAAGCCAAACTGCAAGTGGTTGAAAAGACTAACAAAGTGACAAACAAATGACTACAATCAACTGTCAAAAAGGACAGTGTGAATTACTTACTAACAGCTGACACAGGATGTGTGGAGGACAGCCTGTGAATGAAACATCTAAACTACTGGCAACTAACACACACAAGGGTGTAGCTTATAAAGCCAAAACCAAATTACATGCAGCTGAGAATAATGACCGGAACAAAGGGCGCATGTGGAAGGAAACCAATGAGTGCATAAAAAACAATCTACACAAACAGTCTGAGAAAATAAAACCTGAACATGAATAAACTAACGTGGTAGAAAACAAAATCCAGTCACTGTAAGGAGAAATAAGAGACATAAAAACCCCGGAAGACTTAAACACAAGATGCATGAGGGGGCGGGGCCCCTTGCATGACAGCTGTCAAATACCGCTTGGCAGAGAACCAAGTGCAGCTACACCCGGAGCAACAAGATAAAGTTTATCCAACAAATGACCCACATCACAGACGAACATAAGAAAGATCAGAACATGACAGGTGTTGCGCACAACGGGCTGAACACCATGGCAACCGTAAACAGTGGGAGAATCCCCTTTCTTCCCCATTCTAATGCTCAGTTTGAACTTCAAGAAGTTGTCTTCACCACATCTAGATCCCTAATTGCATTGAGTTGCTGATTAGCAATTAGTGTTAACAAGCAATTGAACAAGTGTACCTAATAAAGTGGCCTGTGTGTGTGTGTGTGTGTGTGTGTGTGTGTGTGTGTGTGTGTGTGTGTGTGTGTGTGTGTGTGTGTGTGTGTGTGTGTGTGTGAGATGTGAAAAAAAAAAAAAAAAAAAAAAAATATATATATATATATATATATATATATAGTGGTGGGCACAGTTCCGATAATCCGATAGCCGATAATTATCGAAGATAATGTTTTCATTATCGGATAATCTTTTTAGATAACTTTAAAACCATTATTGGACTAATTATCTTGCGATAAATTTTGTCCAATAATTTTTAGACCAATAACATGGTAAATAAAGCTGAACAGCTACAAACATTTATAAAATTTAAAATCAGTTGAGCACCTACCTGTTAAATGTTTCGTAGCAGATGTGTAGTTCTACCCTCTGCAAAAAAGGAGAGCTGCTTCTAGAAGAAACTGCTCTATCCTCTGCAGGCAAAGGAGAACTGGTCACCTAAAAAAAAAAGTATTTCTTTTAATACCATACTGATACACTGGCAATATCACCCAAGTCATCCAGAGGCATACATTTTTAACTTATGGTTCAGATTTTAACCAAATTAATTTTGGACAAGTTATTTAAATTAATGTCATGTCTGAAGTTTTATAAAGTGAAAATATCAGATATATGTTTTAGTTTTAAAGTAATGTGCTAATTTTTAAGGTTTTAATGTGGACATGCTGTGTCCAGGTGCATTATGGGTGATAGGGTAATCTCAGTACATTCACGACAGGAGAAATGCATTTGAGACCCTCTGATCAGGCTCCACACAGACAACAGCATTAAACTCTAGTGCCTAAAACTGTTGTGAATATATTCTCTGGGTTTATAGACGTTGTTATTGTGTTTGCATTTATTCAATTCCACGCATCTTAAATGTAGCAGACACGGATTATCTGGAATCAAGTTTTTACGGTCTCTACTGCCATCTACTTGCCAGTAGTGTTCATGGCAGTATTCAAACTGAAGCTGGGCTGATATTTTCAATCACTGTACTTGGTTCCAGCTCAAACTGTGCCACAGAACCGCACGGTGTAAAAGTTCAGAGCACACGATTTATGTTCTCACACACATTGTATGTTCAAAAACCACACGTCGGACTCGTGTTTCCAGAAGCTAAACATAAACAGAAGCTTTTTTTTTCAAATTGAATTTACATTTCTTATTTTTTCCAAAACTCTCGATGGGAGACATCAAAGTTAAAAAAAAAAAACATTACAAGACAGGTCTGTGGTGTTTGCACAGGCACAGTGCTAGAGGCTGGATACTTGTACCTCTTCAGCAGCGGGATACCCTCACGACGGCCGACCAGAATATCAGACAGGTTTGATTTTCATCTGACCATATGATCGCCGATCAGGAGGTGGTCGTGAGATGTTAAATGCAGATCATTACTCCATATATACTAAACTATGCAGGACGCGCGATTAACCTGAAACCCAAAAAATTCTCGCACGAATGAAAAATCAGCTGAAAAAGGGCCAAAACTCACACAGTGTAAACCCATCTTATGTACTAAACATCTGGCACCAGTAGATTATGGCAGTGTTCTATTTATTTTTGACACTGGTTATATCAGACGGTTATCTAATTACAACTTGGCTTTTTTTTTTTAAATGCCTGTTTTTACAAATAAAAAAATGGAATATTTTACAAAAGCACATTTATCTGTAAACACCAACACAGGACACACGTCACATTAACGTGTTGGTTTACATAATGAATGACTCAACCAAATCAGTGTTAGCGGAGGCACATTTTACCCAGAATCCTTTGCGATCTGTCTATTTGTTACAAAACTTCAAAACTTCTAACCCTAACTTCAACATTAAAAGATATATGTTATATTTTAACTTTGTACAAATGACAGAATTGACATTAATGGAGTTATTCTATCAGTATTCATTTTATTTATACACCAAACCATAACTCAGCATTGTTTATTTTCCAAGACCTCTGCCTGACCGGAGCATTGTGATTGGGTAGAGAGCTGAGCTTTGTGGCTACTCTCAGCTTGCTTCTGCGCTGGAAGCCATGTAGTAAACAGGAGCTTGCAGCAGGGGGCAAGATGTTCAAAGACAGAAGTGCTGACTCATTGTTTGGGTCTGTTGTCGCTTTTGATGCTACCAGAAGCTACCAGAACTCAAAATCAGCTTGTTAGTAGTTGCAAGTGTACCAGAGACAATGCTGGAATTTATCAGTTATCTGTAACTTCCGATAGGGTGGTTTATTGTTTTATCTTTATCAAAGATAACTTTTCAGTTATCAAGTACATTTTTTGGTTATCTGTGTCCTCCACTATATATATATATATATGATTGATGGAGATACAGCACAATAGTCATGTCCATAAAACCTTGTAAATGAGGTGCAGTTTACTGCAGTACACCAAATAGTCAAAACTGTTTACCTGTGGTATTACAGTCCTCACATCAAAACATTTAATTGTTATATTAATCAGCTCAACTACTTCTGGGATAGTAAAATTCAGATCAATATAAATGCTGTGAGAGTGGAACAATCTAGTCAATCGCAGGTTGAGTTTTAGTCGATGGCACTGGTGCTGGAACAGACTGATGCAGAAGGTGGCAGCAGTGCACCAATAAGGATGCCAGTCGTCGTTAAACACCATAGAAGAAGAAGAGGGCTCCTCCTGTTCTTCTCCTCTTCATGAAGTTTTTTTTTTTTTTTGGTACATTTATTCAAATATATACCTGCCAGAATATCACTGTGTTTTTGCTTGACCCCTTTTGTGCCCGTGCTCCACTGACTGACCACCTGTGTACCAAACCAGAGCCTGGAATAAAGACCATGATTTCTCACATGCCAAAACCAAGTCTCGGAGTCTGCTTTGTGGGTCCAGCCGCTCCTGGTGCCGGGCAGCCACCCACCCTGACAGAATTTAGATATAGTGAGGCTAAGACCTGCTCCACAATTTAAAAAAAGGGGAAGCATAATTCCTTAGGTCCACATGTTTCCTAACCATATGACAGGGAGAGCAGATGAGTCTTTAATCTGGACTTGAATGGCTCCACAGAATCTCACTGTTTTATCTAGAATGAAGGAAAACTGTGTATTCCCAGAAGTTGGGAATGTCTCTTGCAGCCATTTCTAAGCAACTGCATATTCCAAGATCATCAGTTCAAACAATTGAATGTATGTACAAGTTAGTAAGATTTGTCACCACTTTGCAAAGTTCTGGAAGATGACCCAAACTATCACCATCAGATGAGAAGAAATTGGTTAGGATGTTCAGGAACAACCCAGGAACCACCAAGGCTCAGGCCTGCCATGAACTGGAAACTGCTGCAACACCAGCGTCACTGTCCACAGTGAAGTGACTTTGACATCACCATGGACTGAAAGGGTCCTGACCAAGTACAGGGAAGCCCCATTAACTCATGCCTGCGTACGTCATGTTTTGGCTTTACTTGCAGTTTTCTCGTGGCCCCCGAAAATTTAGACTACCTATTACTGTTCGGATTATTATATCAGATCAGATTTTTCATTGTCATAGCATCCACATCGTCTCAAGCAAGTTCAGCAAATATTTTAAAGCAACCAAGTTGTTTGTTAAAACAAGCAAAAGCACAAGCATCTCTGGCGTGAGCGTGCCTCAAGCACAAGGTGTGGAAGCGTGCATAACTGAACTGCATCAGATCAATCTTTCATTGTCATAGCGTCCACATCGTCTTGAGCAAAATCAGCGAAGATTTTAAAGAAAGCCAGTTGTTAAACCAAGTTTCTTTTTTAAATATCTTTTTATTGTTTTAACAAAGACGACAAAGCATTATTGTGCAATATAACAGTTGGAACCAAGACAATCCCATCCCACCCTCCCCTCTTCGGCACATTTCCCCAGCACGTAACAGAATGTTGAGACAAACAAGGCATATATAGTTGGTGTTTAAGTTAAAGATGTAAAAAATAAATTAAAAAGATAAATACTTTATAAGGTAACCTTAGTATATCATATTATATCAGTTTTTCCGATCAGCAGCTCAGTCTTGTGCAAATGTAATGTGTGTTGTTAATCATAACAAAAATGGGTTCCAAATCTTAAAGTAGACCTGCATTGAAATAAATGCAGTCAGATCTTTGGACCAAAAAATGACTTATATTTACACATAAGATCCTTCTGAATGTAGTAAAGTAAATCTGCAAGCCCAGATCTGTCATTCAACGGAGAAATCTTCATTTGAAAATGACAAATTTACAGCTAACATTTAGCCCTCCGCAAATTGTCCCTGTCATCATGGACGCTGCCGAGACGTCAGGGACAAGACCCTCTCCCAGCATGCATTGTGCGCGCCAACTGTAATTTGTGGATTTACGTCAGTTTGCATCTGCACCTTTTTCTTGTCTTATACGGAAGGATCTACTTTTTAAAACTTCATATTGTCTTACGGTACACTTGGTGAGTACACATTTCTTTTATTTGTGCTTGAAAATTATTTTTGTGGACTTTTTCATACACCCGTTTGATTGAGTGGTGTCGCATTGAAAATCTACTGTCTTTCACCTCCGGTGTACCATCGCGGGCTACGGAGGCGAGACCCGCAAAGAATTCAAGTCATTAAAAATATATAAACCTCTCTCAGCGGCCACGGAGCTCTGCGGCTCCGATTACCGAGACGTGTGGCGCTGCGGATTTTGCAGCAAGAAGTCTGTCCTTGCGAGCAACAGGTGTCACCGCGCGCACTGCATTAAAACAGCGAGCGAAGTCTCTGGACTTGTGCCAAGTTGGCTGCAACTCCATTCAGTAGACAGAGAGGTGGTGCTGGCTGCACAGCAGACACGGGGGAGTGAGTGCCGTGGCGGAATTTAACGAGCGCATGCACTTGGTAAGCGCATCAGGGGCAGTGAGAGCGAGGCGTCGGGGAATAATGTCGCCCGCTGTCGATGCCGCCGCTGATCTGATCCCCGGATCTGAGCAAGCAGAGCTGTATCTCACATTCATTGCAGCTTACTTTTGGATGTTGAAACCAGGATATGTATAACAGTAACATTACTAAGAGATAAAATCACTTTCAATGCGGGATCGGACTGAAGGCGGGAACGCGTCGTCTTGTCACCGACGTCATGGAAATGATCCGGATGTACAAACTTTTCACAGAGGGCAATGTTAGCTGCAAATTTGCCATTTTTAAACGAATATTTCTCCGCTGAATTACAAATTTGGGCTTACAGATTTACTTTACTGCATTCACAAGGGTCTTATAAATACATATCAGCTATTTCTTTTCTGAAATCTGACCACATTTATTTCAATGCAGGTCTCCTTTAAGATTCAAGATTCAAACAACTTTATTGATCCCAAAAAGGACAATTCATCTTCACACCCGATTACCTCAGACAAAAATACAGCAATTAATCCACAGTTATTACTATTTGAATGTAATAATGGCACACATCAGAATTAAAACAACTGCACATCTACATTTGATTTGTTTATGTATACTAAGCTTTGAAACAGTCCGTCATCCAAATTGAGGCAATGAGTGGGTGGGGGCTGCAGCAGCATTTCCACCATGCAGCCAAGCTCAGGGGAGTAGCAGAGCGGAGGCCGGGGTGGGGACAGAAACACAAGGGGGCAGGGGTGGGGGAGCGTGCATCAGGTGTGCAGTTCATATCAGTCTCTGTCCGTATATGTGTAGAGTCAGGAATGGCCTTGACGACTGCAGACTGTAGGGGAGGGCAAATGAAGAGCCAGGCCGTTGAAATCCTTCTGGAGGAAAACAAATGGGGCATTTTAACCTTCAGTAGCTGATAAGGCTGCTATGTTTGGGTTAGGCAGAGAAGCACAGAGTTCCAATACGGCCTCTCTTTAAATGTCCAGATCCAGTTGTGAATATTCACTGGTCTCCAACATCAATTCCGTTGCGAGGCAGACATTTGCTCCGAGATGATTTCCAATTTGCATTTAACTTCAAGAGTTAACGCAGTCTGAGATTGTACCGCCTTGCTCCCCTCATTAATCATGATGGACAGGCGTGGGGTTATGGTTTTGGTAGCAGCCGTCTTGCCAATTTTCCAGTAGGTTGGGGCAGCGCCAAATCCAAGCAGCAAAAGCCCTCCTGCCACAAAAGCAAATGAGAATAAATCCTCAACGTCTTCCACGGAAAGTGGTGCCAAGCACGTGACGCGCCACTTCTCCCAGGCATTGAGAACATAGCCTGCAGGATAAGTTCCATCTGGGTCCCCCAGCCCTGATTTCCTTGTTGAAAAGATGGTGTCAATAGCTTTGAGAGACCAGCTGATCAATTCCATGGTTATTCCACGTATAGTTTGAAGAATTCATAGTCTGGTGAAGTTGGGACTTTTGATGGTTGGGGCATAGATAGAGAAACACATAAAGAGGAGAGAGGAGGAGATGCGACCACCCTCACTGGAGTCCTAACCAAACTTCCCTGATTGTCCATGGATCGATAGTCTAATTTTTTCAAGTTTTACAAAATGTTAAGACATCCTTAAGCCACTGTGTGTATGTGAGAGGGAGAATCGATTTCCATCTTAAGACAATTAGTCTTCGGGCCAGAAGGGTGGCAAAGACCGAGCTGTCTTTTTGTGAGGAGGAGAGGGTGAGTGGGGGCAACGTAACCCCAAAAATAGCTGTTAGTGGACTTGGTGGGACGAGTACAACTGTAATTGTGGTTAAAGTGGAAAAAATGTCTTGCCAATATTTAGAGCAATGTGGGCAGTGCCAAAATCTATGAATATAGTTAGCAAGGGTTTGATGACAGCGATCACAAGATGGTGATAGGTCCTTAAACATTTTCACCAGACGTTCTTTGGTGTATTTAGCGTTTAGCAGGCGGACATCATTAAATAGGTGGCTGGTGCAATTTTGTTGACAGCAAGGCTTTAGTTTTATTGATAACTGGCCTTCGTTCTGGGGCCACCATGGCTTGCTGATGCTGGACGGCCTTCACCCTACTGGCCATCTTGTCTGTGAACAAAGATAGAGCTCTACAGGGAGGGTAACATTAGGATTTTGCAGCAGGCCATGGAGCAGGTGATTAGAGACCCTGCAAGGCTTATGACAAATGTGGCTGTGGAATCCATTAGCTTAGCGGGGAAATTAGTGCAGAAAATCCACTATGGTGATAGTGCAGTTTATGTGCCAGGGAGGGAAATTCATCAAGTTGAGACTGTGGCCTGTTTCCGTAGATGTGTCCATAAAAATCATAGAGGGATATGCTTTGCAAACTTAATACCCATTACTACATAATGTTGAAATTGAGGATGGCCTGTTGGCTGTTCCAGCAATATCAAATATTTTGTGTCTGCTACCAATAACCCGCGTGGAATGTCTCAAGCCTAAACCTACTTCCAGGCATCTTATATATGCTACTCTGGAACCACCCCTGAAGCCAAACAGTCCAACTGTCACCCCACTGAGGTCCTTCGTCTGGGTCTCATTAACATAAGATCACTGTCCTCAAAATCATTGTTGAATAATGATCTAATTATGGATCATCACTTAGATATGATTGAGTTATGTGAAACCTGGCTTAAACCTACAGCTGTCCTCCCCTTAAATGAGGCCTGGCCACCAGCGTACACATTTATTCACATCTCGTATGATGCAAAGCAAGACAGGGGTGTTGCTCTTATTTATAAATCTAGTTTTAGCTTATTAGCTGTTGGGGGTCATGAATATAACTTTTTTGAGCATCAGATTCTCTGCTCTGCCCATGATGCTACATATTGCCAAGTTCAGAAGAATAAAAATCAGCCGTATTACTTTGTCACTGTATCTATGCCCCCTGGCCCATACTAATTTGGTGCGTTTATCTCTAACTTGTCAGCTAGTACAGATAACATTCTGATCATTGGCGACTTCAACATTCATATAAATAAGGCTTCTGATCCCCTCTGCAAATCATTTATGGAAATTGTGAATGCAGTAGGATTTCAGCAATCCATTCAGGACTCGATGCACATTAGTGGAAATACCCCGGATTTGGTTCTCACATGTGGTATTGCTGTCACGAATGTTGACATCATGGCTATTGCATCGGTGGTCTCTAATTACTCACTTATTAGGTTTAGTGTTGCTGCCGTGTTTAGTGGAACAACAACATTATTTATCACTGTGGTGATGCATCAACTCCTCGACTACGCCTGAACTCGAAGCTAGACTGCCTGATATCTTAGCTTCACATTTGGAAAATGCCCAGTCAGTAGAGAATAGTTTAAAATCAGTGCTTCAAACTACACTTAACATGATTGCGCCACCTTTATTAAAACCACGCCCCCCCCAAAACACAGTCACCTTACATGCGTGACCTCAAGCATAAGGCTAGAGGTCTAGAACAGAAATGTTGTAGTTCAAATTAGAAGTATTTCACCTTGCGTGGCGTGATGCTAGCTTAGACTATAAGCATGTACTGCTGGCTACAAAACGGACCAATTACTCTGATTTGATCAACAAAAACAAGCATAACTCAAATTTCTTGTTCGACACGGTGGCAACACTTATACATGAACAACCACCTGTAGTTCGCTCTCCTTTTACAGCACAAGATTTCCTGGATTACTTTGAGAAGAAAATAGAAGACATTAGGTTAAACATATCCCAGCATGCCTTAACCCAGCCACTACACCCTGCTATTGAGGTGGGTGCCATTACTAAGGTATTACCTAGATTTGCAGAATTTGATAGTATCTCACTAGGTGTGCTGACGAGACTTGTAACACCTACAAAAAGCACAACCTGCTTATTTGAGCCTATACCAACAAAACTGTTTAAGGACCTGTGGCCCGCGCTTGGGCCGACTGTACTACAAATTATTAATCTCTCATTAACTTTTGGATCTGTTCCTAATACCCCCGTCACACATAGCCGTAATCACACAGAGTGGCATCAGACTCATGAATTGGCGCACATCTGAAAGGTGTCGGATTTCGGTTCCAAAATGTTCTGACAGCCATCTGCGGAAGTCGACACAGTTGGTCAAAATCTGCTGGCAGCCCCACGTGTGACGCACATGTTCATAATTCTCCGGATGCCATCGAGATGGGACACCTATCTGACAGTGATCCATGTGTTATTTGAGGACCATCTAACCACAATTTACATATTCTGATGGCGGCTAAACGGGATCTGAAACGATTTGAGTGCATACGAGGGAACCTTGAGATAGATCTTGTACGGTATGCCTGCGACTACGATCTGCAGTGCCATGTATAATAATGCCCCCCCCCAGTGCTCTGGTCTGCCCTGCAGATATATGGAGATCAGCAGTCTGCGGCGCCTTTTATGGCCATTTGACAGCAATCTGTGTCATCCACCTGCTGTCTAAACACGCTTCGGATGCGATCATGCAGTTGTGGACGAGGCAGTCTGGATGCGTTTGGACCACGGCAGGCCACATCCCTTTTCCTCCTGACTGTGTGGGACAATGGCAATATTTGCCATGTCGGAATGGCTCCTCCACATTCTTGCTATGTGTGACGGGGCCTAAATGTTTCAAATCTGCACTGATTAAACCATTATTTAAGAAATCTAATATTGACCCTAGTGTATTGAAAAACTATAGGCTGATATCAAATCTATCATTTTGCTCTAAAATTCTGGATAAAGTGTTTTCACGGCAACTCCTGGACTATCTTACTGAGAATAATCTTTTTGAGCCACTGCAGTCTGTTTTTAGAAAATATCTTTCCACAGAGACGGCTCTCACTAAAGTGAATGATCTTTTGCTTGCAATGGATTCGGACACCACTACGGTTCTGGTGCTGTTAGATCTTAGTGGTGCATTTGATACTGTGGATCATCATATTCTACTCAGTAGGCTGGAGAATCATTTTGGGATTACTGGGAGTGCCCTTGCATGGTTGACGTCCTACCTGACCAGTCGTTCTCACTGTGTTTTGTACAGTAACACTACCTCTAACCTTAGTGACATGAAATTTGGGGTTCCACAAGGGTCCATGTTAGGCCCCCTGCATTTCTTCCTTTATATAGCACCCCTTGGGCACATATTGCGGTGTTTTGGGATTACCTTTCACTGCCATGCTGATGATACTCAGTTATACATGCTGATAACTGCTGTGAATATCATCCACATAAAATCCTTAGAAGATTGTCTTGCATCAGTGAGAAGCTGGATGTCTAGAAATTTCCTACTTTTAAGCTCTGATAAGACTGAAATCAAATTAAAATCAAATCAAATTTATTAATTTATATAATGCCAATTCACGATAAAATCGTCTCAAGGCGCTTCACACAACATAAAAAAACAATTAAAAATTTAAAACACATAAAAACGACCATAAAAAAAGACAACCATAGAAGAATACAAGAATAAAAACACATCATAACACTAACGATAAAACAGGGAAAACAAATGAGTCTTTAAACGTGATTTAAAAGTCTCCACAGTGTCTGACTGCCGAATGTGTGCCGGCAGATTGTTCCACAGAGCTGGGGCACGATAGGAGAAAGCTCTGTGACCAGCAGACTTTTTATTCACCCTGGGAACACACAGAAGTCCTGCACCCTGAGAAAGCAGGGCCCGAGCTGGTACATAGGGGCTTACCAGGTCAGCCAGATAGGGAGGTGCAAGTCCATGAACAATTTTATAAACTAATAACAGTACTTTAAAATCTGATCTTGCAGGAACAGGAAGCCAGTGCAGGGACGCCAAAATGGGCATAATGTGGTCAAACTTTCTGCTTTGTGTCAAAAGTCTGGCAGCAGCGTTTTGAACCAGTTGAAGACCCCTATTCCTGGACTGCGGTAAGACAGAAAATAGAGCATTACAATAGTCCAATCTAGAAGAGACAAATGCATGAATCAAAGTCTCAGCATCAGCCATAGACAGGATGGGACGAATCTTCGCTATATTTCGCAAATGGAAGAAAGCAGTCCTCGTAATGTCTCTAATGTGGAGATCAAAGGACAACGTAGGATCAAAAATTACTCCAAGGTTCCTCACTTTATCCGTATGATGTATAACACACGGACCTAAGCTAAGTGCTAGCTGATCAAATTGATGCCGATATCTCGCTGGACCAAGAACCATAACTTCAGTCTTATCAGAATTTAAAAGTAGGAAGTTACTAGACATCCAACTTCTTACTGATGCAAGGCAATCTTCGAAAGATTTTATGTGAGTGAGATTACCAGCAGTTATTGGCATGTACAATTGAATGTCATCAGCATAGCAATGAAAGGGAATCCCAAAGCGCCACAGTATATTCCCGAGGGGTGCTACATAAAGGGAAAAAAGCAGGGGGCCTAAAACGGATCCCTGAGGAACCCCAAACTTCATGTCCTTACGATCGGAGGAGGTTCCATTACACCAGGGGTAGGCAACCTGTTCCAGAAAGAGCCATGAGGGTGCAGGTTTTCTTTGCAGCCACTGACTCCACCAGGTGATTTCACTGATTAACTGATTCCATCTGCTCAAAGTGATATTAGTCAGTAAAATCACCTGGTGGAGTCAGTGGCTGCAAAGAAAACCTGCACCCTCATGGCTCTTTCTGGAACAGGTTGCCTACCCCTGCATTACACAATACACAGTAAGAACGACTGGACAGGTATGACGTCAACCATGCAAGAGCAGTTCCAGTAATCCCAAAGTGATTCTTCAGCCTATTGAGTAAAATATGATGATCCACAGTATCAAATGCAGCACTAAGATCCAGCAGCACCAAGACTGTAGCGGTATCTGACTCCATTGCTCGCAAAAGGTCATTCACTACTTTAGTAAGTGCTGTCTCTGTGGAATGAAATTTTCTAAAAGCAGACTGCAGTGCCTCAAAAACATTATTCTCAGTGAGGTAGTCCACGAGCTGTCGCGAAACCACTTTTTCCAGGATTTTAGAACAAAATGATAGATTTGATATCGGTCTATAATTCTTCAATACACTAGGGTCGAGATTGGATTTCTTAAGTAATGGTTTAATCACTGCAGACTTGAAACATTTAGGAACCGATCCAGAAGTTAATGAAAGATTAATAATTTCCAGCACAGTCGGTCCAAGAATGGGCCACAGGTCCTTAAACAGTTTTGTTGGTATATGATCAAGTAAACAGGTTGCGAGATACCATCAAAATCTGTAAATCTGGGTAACACCACAGTATGCAGTGGTTGGACCAAAGCCTGCTGAGATATGCTCAGCCTAATATCCTCAATTTTCTTCTCGAAATAGTCCAAGAAGTCCTGTGCTGAAAAGGGAGAGTGAATAACAGGTGGCTGTCCATGAATGAGAAATGCTACAGTTTCAAACAAAAACTTTGAGTTATGCTTGTTTTTATTGATCAAATCAGAATAATAGGCACGCTTTGTAGCCAGTAGTGCCTGCTTATAATCCAAGACAGCATCACACCATGCAAGGTGGAACACCTCTAACTTAGAACTACGCCATTTCCGTTCCAAACCTTGAGCCTTCTGCCTAAAGTCACGCAAGTAACCATTGAACCAAGGTGAGTGTGCCTTGGGAAGGCGTGTCCTTAAAAGAGGAGGCGCAACCTTATCCAGTGTAGCCTTGAGCGCTGAGTTCAAGCCATCCGCAAGACTATCTACTGATTGAATATTCTCTAACCCCGAGGCCAAAATTTCAGGCAGTCTGGCTTCGAGTTCAGTTATAATTGAGGGATTAATGCGTCGCCGCAGAGATAGACAAGGCTTTCGGTCCACTAAACGCGGCAACATAAATGCACACCTAATAAATGAGTGGTCAGAGACCACCGAGGCAAGAGGCAAAATGTCAATGTTCATGACAGCAAGGCCACGTGTGAGAACCAAATCATCACTCTGATGACGTGGGCGCCGAGCGCCGATGCGCTCAGCTGACCAGATGACCGGCACAGACGACCCAGTTCGATGGAATACAAACTTTCTCCGGGAGCCTCTGTGGACGCAGCGACATCGACATTGCAAACCAAGCTCTCTGATAGCGAGAATGTCCCGAGGGACATTGTTGTTGTTCAGGCTCCGTAGCTCAGCTGCAGAGTAGCTTAGCATCACGCCAGCCAAGGGAGTGAAGTGCGGCATCGTACAGCGCAAAACAGGCACTAAACAATCAAAAATGGTTAAAAATGCACACTGAAGGACCAAGAACCACGTCAAGTACATACCCAAAGATTAAAAAAAATTACACTCAAGCCACTAAAAACCAAGTTACACACGAGAAAACTGGAGAAAAACCAGAGGAGCGGCGAACACACAACGCCAGTCTCCTATACAGGAAATGATGGTTCTTGGTCCAGTGAGACATCGGCGCCAATTTGACCAACTAACGCTTAGCCTAGGTTCGTGTGTTATACACCACACTGACAACGTGAGGAACCTTGGACTAATTTTTGATCCTACATTGTCCTTTGGCCTCCACATTAGAAATATTGTGAGAACTGGTTTCTTCCACCTGCGAAATATAACGAAGATTCGTCCCATCCTGTCTATGGCTGATGCTGAGACCCTGATCCATGCATTTGTCTCTTCGAGATTGGACTACTGCAATGTTCTATTTTCTGGTTCACCACAGTCCAGCATTAGGGGTCTCCAATTGCTTCAAAATGCTGCAGCCAGACTTTTGACAAGAAGCAGAAATTTTGACCACATTACACCCATGTTGGCGTCTCTTCACTGGCTTCCTGCCTCTGTGAGGTCAGACTTTAAGGTTCTGCTACTAACCTATAAAATTGTTCATGGACTGGCACCTCACTACCTAGCTGACCTAATTAAAGCCCGTACCGGCCCGGGCTCTGCATTCTCAGGGTGCAGAATACTTTGTGTCCCTAAGGTGAATAAAAAGTCTGAGCTTTCAGTTATCGTGCTCCTGTTCTGTGGAATGATCAATGATCAACGTTAATAAAATAGTCAGATTCTGTAGAGACTTTCAAGTTAAGACTTAAGACGCATTTATTTTCCCTTTTCTGTGGCTAGCATACTGGCATAGTATGTTACTATGCTTTTTACTGTTTTAAGTTCATTTTATTAGGAAACGGAGCATGTTGCGGCCTCAACTTTATCTGAATTCTGGGTCTTTTAGTGAAGCTGAGGGCTAGTGGTTGATGATCCCCTTAGTATTTCTTCAGTTTTTCTTGTTGCTTAATGCTAACAAATTATACTGTATTTGTTGTCTTCCTGATGCCTGATTCTGTTTTTTTTTTCTCTCTCTCTGTTTGAGGTGCAGCTCCATCCAGAGATGGGTGTGGTGTCTGTGTCTGTAACCCTCCTGTCCTGTGCACCGGCAACATTTCCTGTATATTCATTTTGTGAATTGTTCTGTAATTTGTGTCTGTATCATGGCCCAAGCAGAGGGTCACCGCTTTGTGTCTGGTCTGCTTGAGGCTTCTTCCTCAAATCATCAGAGGGAGTTTTTTCTTACCACTGTCACCTGCTTGCTCTGGGGCTTGGTAAGGTTAGACCTTACTTGTGTGAAGCGCCTTGATGCAACTTTGTTGTGATTTGGTGCTATATAAATAAAAATAAATTGAAAATTGAAATTGAAACTGTATTGAGCTCGGTGTAGGATTTTACACTGATTAAAAATGGTGTTTGGCACAAATGGAGGATTTGTGCACCATGCGTAGAGCCTCATCATGAATATTTTCTGAAATTTCCATTCCCAAGCTCCTTTCCGAAGTTGTTCTGTAAACTTCCAAGGAGTCTGATCTTAGGTTATGAATGTTAGAGTATATAGATTATACAGCTGCTTTAAGGGATGAAAAAGCATTCACAAAGTTATCAATATCAGAGTGACAAGGTAAAGCAGGGAAACATGCATATGTCTTAGAGACAAAGCTTCGCACTTGAAGATATCTGAAAAGCCACAATCAAAAGATTCTGTAAAAACATCTAATCGTAGTGGTGCTATGTCTTCCCAAAATGCTTTCAAAAATTTGGCCGGAAAGCCATCCAGCTGAGGTCTTTTGCCAGTTTGTAATGACGTTGCTGCTGCCTTAAGTTCAGCTGTTGTAATTGGTTCCTCCAGTTCTTGAGCCAGGTTTGGGCCCAAAACAGGAATGTTCAGTTTTTCAATGAAATCAACTCTCCAGCGGATCAAAGGTTAAGGCCCAATCTCAATTCTCTTTTGTACCCCTTCCCCTTGGCCCTACCCCTACGCCTACAATGAGGAAAATAAGTATTTGAACACCCTGCGATTTTGCAAGTTCTCCCACTTAGAAATCATGGAGGGGTCTGAAATTTTCATCTTAGGTGCATGTCCACTGTGAGAGACATAATCTAAAAAAAAAAAAAAATCTGGAAATCACAATGTATGATTTTTTAATCATTTATTTGTATGTTACTGCTGCAAATAAGTATTTGAACACCTACCAACCAGCAAGAATTCTGGCTCTCACAGACCTTAATTTTTCTTTAAGAAGCCCTCTTATTCTGCACTCTTTACCTGTATTAATTGCACCTGTTTGAACTTGTTACCTGTATAAAAGACACCTGTTCACACACTCAATCAATCACACTCCAACCTGTCCACCATAGCCAAGACCAAAGAGCTGTCGAAGGACACCAGGGACAAAACTGTAGACCTGCACAAGGCTGGGATGGACTACAGGACAACAGGCAAGCAGCTTGGTAGAAAACAACAACTGTTATGATTATTTATTAGAAAGTGGAAGAAACACAAGATGACTGTCAATCTCCCTCGGTCTGGGATTCCATGCAAGATCTCACTTTGTGGGTTAACGATGATTCTGAGAAAGCTCAGAACTACACAGGAGGACCTGGTCAATGACTTGAAGAGAGCTGATTACATTAGTAACACATGATGCTGTCATGGTTTAAAATCCTGCAGGGCAGCAAGGTCCCCCTGCTCAAGCCAGCACATGACCAGGCCCGTTTGAAGTTCACCAGTGACCATCTGGATGATCCAGAGGAGGCATGGGAGAAGGTCATGTGGTCAGATGAGACCAGAATAGAGCTTTTTGGAATCAACTCCACTTACCATGTTTAGAGGATGAGAACAAGCCCAAGAAAACCATCCCAACCGTGAAGCATGGGGGTGGAAACTTCATACTCTGGGGGTGCTCTTCTGCAAAGGGGACAGGACGACTGCACCGTATTGAAGGGAGGATGGATGAGGTCATGTATCGCGAGATTTTGGCAAACAACCTCTTCCCTCAGTAAGAGCATTGAAGATGGGTCATGGCTGGGTCTTCCAGCATGACAGTGACCCCGAACACACAGCCAGGGCAACTAAGGAGGGGCTCCGTGAGAAGCATTTCAAGGTCCTGGAGTGGCCTGGCCAGTCTCCAGACCTGAACTCAATAGAAAATCTTGGAGGGAGCTGAAACTCCAAACCTGAAAGATCTAGAGAAGATCTGTATGGAGGAGTGGACCAAAATCCCTGCTGCAGTGTGTGAAAACCTGGTGAAAAACTACAGGAAACGTTTGACCTCTGTAATTGCAAACAAAGGCAACTGTACCAAATATTAACATTGATTTTCACAGGTGTTCAAATACTTATTTGCAGCAGTAACATACAAATAAATTATTAAAAATCATACATTGTGATTTCTGGATTTTCTTTTTTAGATTATGTCTCTCACAGTGGACATGCACCTAAGATAAAAATTTCAGACCCTTCCATGATTTCTAAGTGGGAAAACTTGCAAAATTGCAGGGTGTTCAAATACTTATTTTCCTCACTGTGCCCCTTTAAAACAAGGGGTAAGGCAAAGTGGTATGCCTCTTACCGTATGAATTGAGACACCCCTCCGCCTTAGGGAAAAAAACTCTGCCCGTGTCATGAATTTGACGTCATGTCTGTAAGGGAGTTAGAGTATCTTGTCAATAGTTTTACATCCTCATTGAAGACAACTTTGGATGCTGTAGCTCCTCTGAAAAAGAGAGCTTTAAATCAGAAGTGTCTGACTCCGTGGTATAACTCACAAACTCGTAGCTTAAAGCAGATAACCCGTAAGTTGGAGAGGAAATGGCGTCTCACTAATTTAGAAGATCTTCACTTAGCCTGGAAAAAGAGTTTGTTGCTCTATAAGAAAGCCCTTCGTGAAGCTAGGACATCTTTCTACTCATCACTAATTGAAGAAAATAAGAACAACCCCAGGTTTCTTTTCAGCACTGTAGCCAGGCTGACAAAGAGTCAGAGCTCTATTGAGCTGAGTATTCCATTAACTTTAACTAGTAATGACTTCATGACTTTCTTTGCTAACAAAATTTTGACTATTAGAGAAAAAATTACTCATAACCATCCCAAAGATGTATCGTTATCTTTGGCTGCTTTCAGTGATGCCGGTATTTGGTTAGACTCTTTCTCTCCGATTGTTCTGTCTGAGTTATTTTCATTAGTTACTTCATCCAAACCATCAACATGCTTATTAGACCCCATTCCTGCCAGGCTGCTCAAGGAAGTCCTACCATTATTTAATGCTTCAATCTTAAATATGATCAATCTATCTTTGTTAGTTGGTTATGTACCACAGGCCTTTAAGGTGGCAGTAATTAAACCATTACTTAAAAAGCCATCACTTGACCCAGCTATCTTAGCTAATTATAGGCCAATCTCCAACCTTCCTTTTCTCTCAAAGATTCTTGAGAGGGTAGTTGTAAAACAGCTAACTGATCACCTGCAGAGGAATGGTCTATTTGAAGAGTTTCAGTCAGGTTTTAGAATTCATCATAGTACAGAAACAGCATTAGTGAAGGTTACAAATGATCTTCTTATGGCTTCGGACAGTGGACTTATCTCTGTGCTTGTTCTGTTGGACCTCAGTGCTGCTTTTGATACTGTTGACCATAAAATTTTATTACAGAGATTAGAGCATGTCATAGGTATTAAAGGCATTGCGCTGCGGTGGTTTGAATCATATTTGTCTAATAGATTACAGTTTGTTCATGTAAATGGGGAATCTTCTTCACAGACTAAAGTTAATTATGGAGTTCCACAAGGTTCTGTGCTAGGACCAATTTTATTCACTTTATACATGCTTCCCTTGGGCAGTATTATTAGACGGTATTGCTTAAATTTTCATTGTTACGCAGATGATACCCAGCTTTATCTATCCATGAAGCCAGAGGATACGCACCAATTAGCTAAACTGCAGGATTGTCTTACAGACATAAAGACATGGATGACCTCTAATTTCCTGCTTTTAAACTCAGATAAAACTGAAGTTATTGTACTTGGCCCCACAAATCTTAGAAGCATGGTGTCTAACCAGATCGTTACTCTGGATGGCATTTCCCTGATCTCTAGTAATACTGTGAGAAATCTTGGAGTTATTTTTGATCAGGATATGTCATTCAAAGCGCATATTAAACAAATATGTAGGACTGCCTTTTTGCATTTACGCAATATCTCTAAAATCAGAAAGGTCTTGTCTCAGAGTGATGCTGAAAAACTAATTCATGCATTTATTTCCTCTAGGCTGGACTATTGTAATTCATTATTATCAGGTTGTCCTAAAAGTTCCCTAAAAAGCCTTCAGTTGGTTCAGAATGCTGCAGCTAGAGTACTGACGGGGACTAGCAGGAGAGAGCATATCTCACCCGTGTTGGCCTCCCTTCATTGGCTTCCTGTTAATGCTAGAATAGAATTTAAAATTCTTCTTCTTACTTATAAGGTTTTGAATAATCAGGTCCCATCTTATCTTAGGGACCTCGTAGTACCATATTACCCCATTAGAGCGCTTCGCTCTCAGACTGCGGGCTTACTTGTAGTTCCTAGGGTTTGTAAGAGTAGAATGGGAGGCAGAGCCTTCAGCTTTCAGGCTCCTCTCCTGTGGAACCAGCTCCCAATTCAGATCAGGGAGACAGACACCCTCTCTACTTTTAAGATTAGGCTTAAAACTTTCCTTTTCGCTAAGGCTTATAGTTAGGGCTGGATCGGGTGACCCTGGACCATCCCTTGGTTATGTTGCTTTAGACGTAGACTGTGTTTCATAATTATTGTATGGCCTTGCCTTGCAATGTGGAGCGCCTTGGGGCAACTGTTTGTTGTGATTTGGCGCTATACAAGAAAAAAGTTGATTGATTGATTGATGTTGCATCGCTTAAAGTGCCGTCTTCACAAGGCAACCAAAGCGCAACTTGTTGCAGTAGCGTGTTTGCTCTTTTTATTTTCTCGCCTTTCTGCGTCAGTGCGAACAAATCGAAGGAGACGCAGATTTCTTCGATGCATCACAATCATGTCAGAGACTCTTTGTGGTATTTATAATTAATTAATTAATTCATAATAATTAATTAATTAATTGATTGATTAATGAATTAATGAATACCAATACTTCATAATTAATAATATTAATAGTCAATTAATTACATATTAATCATCAATAATAGTAATAATAATTATTGTTGATTAATTAATAATTAATTGATTAATTGGTAGTTAATTAATTTATGAATTAGTAATTATAAGAAATAAACACTTGAAATATATCAGTCTGTGTGCAGTGAATGTCTACATTATACAAGTTTGACTTTTTGAATGGAATGACGGAAATAAATCCACTTTTTCATGACATTCTAATTATATGACCAGCACCTGTATGTAAATTTTGGGCTGCATCTAGTTCTGTTAACCTTATATTTCTTTTTCAAATTCTCCCATTTTTTTTGCATCCAGCCCTATTTCCTTTAGAAATGTCCTTGACAAATAATATCAGTCTGTCAGGATGTCAGGTTGTTTGTTACACATGTACATTTGTGTGTAGATATTTTCCAACTTCTCCTCATTTTCTGCCTCATTTTCTTATTAGGAGTCGAGTGTGTTCAGGGCTCCCTGTTTGTTTACTAAATACACACACGTTACAGACGTTGAAATCCAACGGCAGGGGGCGCTATTATCCAAAGATTTATGAACATACAAATTAACGTGCTTATCCTTTATCGTGATTTTCTCCGTTGTGAGATATAAAAGTGTCTTATCGTAGCGTTCGTGTGTATGTGCATTATAACGCCTCAGTACACGAGCAAAGTTACGATATTCTTCAGAACGACAGTATACGCAGCATGCATCCAGCAGCATACACGTTGCTGTCATAGACAACTGCCTGTAAAGTTTTTTGGCAAGTTATAACTTTCTAAACAGCGTAATTTGTAATGAAAGCCACTTACATTTGTGCGGCTCTTTCAGTGCCATGTTTGTTTCTTTCTATATCAAGCATTGTGGTGGTAGCATCATGCTCTGAGGCTGTTTCAGTGCCAGTAGAAGTGGAACATTACTCAAAGTGGATGGAATAATGAAGGAGGACTACCTCCAAATTCTTCAATGCCACCTCAAATCAACAGCTTGACAGTTGAAACTTGACCACAATCGGATGTTCCACCAGGACAATGATCCCAAAGACACATCAAAACTGGAGTGGCCTTTTCAAAGCCCCACCTCAGCCAAACTGAGAATTCAAGGACTATGATTAAAAGCCAGGTCTGTGCCAGGAAACAAACAAATTTAGTTGAATTCTACCAATTCTGCCAAGAAGAGTGGTCAAATATCCAGCCAAAATTATGCTTGTTGATGGTGATCAAAATCACCTGTGCTTGCTAAGGGACATTTAACCAAATATTAGTGAGAGTAGATGTATATTTTTGACCCTGTGTGGATTAGAGAAGTGAAGTGGCAAAAAAATAAATAACAAAAATTCCAGTTAAAAACAGCCAGAGAGAGTTGTCCACTACTTTTTCAACATTCACGCAAATGGTCAAATGAATCTAAAGAGGAATATAATATGGATGCTGTGGCTCATGGATTCAATGAATTTTTTGTTAATATTGGACCTGAACTGGCCAGTAAAATTCCTCTTACCAGTGAAACTGGAAATAATGAAAATCAAATTATAAAAACTAATTCACACTCCATATTTTTGAGGGCTGTTGACAAAGCAGAAGTGGTTAATGTAGTGAGTAAATGTAAAAACAAAAAGTCAACTGATTGTGATGGAGTAGACATGATGATTGTGAAAAAAGTTATTGTTGAAATCGCAAAACCATTAACATACGTATATTTATAATCTGTCATTTCAAACTGGCATATTAACCTTCAAGAATGAAAATAGCAAAGGTCATCCCTCTTTATAAAAGTAACAACAAACATAAGTTCACAAACTATCGGCCCATTTCTATTCTGCCTCAGTTTGGCAGAATTGTAGAAAAGTGATTCTGTATTAGGCTGGAATTTTTCATTGAAAAAATAATACACTCTCAGAGAGTCAATACGGCTTCAGAGCCAAAAGATCAACCTTACTTGCTTTAATGGACACAATAGAGGATATAACTAATTCTCTAGATAATAAAAATATGCAGTTGTGATATGCAATTAGTTAAACTGTAGGATTGTCTTACAGACATAAAGACATGGATGACCTCTAATTTCCTGCTTTTAAACTCAGATAAAACTGAAGTTATTGTACTTGGCCCCACAAATCTTAGAAACATGGTGTCTAACCAGATCCTTACTCTGGATGGCATTACCCTGACCTCTAGTAATACTGTGAGAAATCTTGGAGTCATTTTTGATCAGGATATGTCCTTCAATGCGCATATTAAACAAATATGTAGGACTGCTTTTTTGCATTTGCGCAATATCTCTAAAATTAGAAAGGTCTTGTCTCAGAGTGATGCTGAAAAACTAATTCATGCATTTATTTCCTCTAGGCTGGACTATTGTAATTCATTATTATCAGGTTGTCCTAAAAGTTCCCTGAAAAGCCTTCAGTTAATTCAAAATGCTGCAGCTAGAGTACTAATGGGGACTAGAAGGAGAGAGCATATCTCACCCATATTGGCCTCTCTTCATTGGCTTCCTGTTAATTCTAGAATAGAATTTAAAATTCTTCTTCTTACTTATAAGGTTTTGAATAATCAGGTCCCATAGTAGGGACCTCATAGTACCATATCACCCCGATGATTTGGTGCTATATAAATAAAATTGATTGATTGATATTTATAGATCTAAAAAAAAAGCATTTGACACTATTGATCATCAAATTCTAATATACAAATTACAGAGGTATGGCATTAGAGGTGTGGCTTCACAGTGGGTTGAAAGCTATTTAAGAAACAGGCAACAGTTTATGAAGCTTGGTGAGAATTGCTCCTCTTGTCTGGACATTCCCTACGATGTCCCACAGGGGTCAGTATTGGGACCAACTTTTTCATCTTGTACATCACTGACTTGTGTAGTGTATCTAAATTATTGAAGCTAGAGTTGTTTGTAGATGACACAAATATTTTTAAAATTTATTGAAGAATGTTGCATCAGAAATTTAAAAAATTACAAACTTGGTTTAACAGGAACAAACTATCTCTAAATTTAAGCAAAACAACTATGATGATATTTGGTAATAAGAAGGTACATTTTCACCATTTTCGCATTAGGTGAAAAGAGAAGTGGCAAAAGCTAAGGAAAAGGCATAGAGTACCAGGTTGAGTGGACAGAGATGTCTGGACACAAATGCAGGACTCAAACTCACAGCTCTGAATTTTAAGATCGTTTACTGGTTGGTAAAGCAGTCCGATACACAAAGAAGCAGTCCAAGATCAGTAAACAAATCAGAAACATCAGGCGACAAGGCGTGGTAAAAAAACCAAAAAAAAACAGGCAGGTGGTCAAAAAACACAATGTGGCAAGCAGGACTAGAATGACATGAACAGAGCTGAAAGCAAAAGCATACAGTGCATTGATCTGGTGGAGAACTAGTCCAACCAGTGAAGCTTATATACACCCTGGTGATGAGCAGTGGTGGGCACAGCTAACCAAAAAGTTAGCTTCAATAACTGGTAATCAGGTAACTGAAAAGATATCTTTCTTTTTTTTTTATGCCACTGGGAGGAGACACTGATAACGTTGTGCAGTGAGACATGAGAAGAGTCAGGATTTAAATTAGAATATTTTCTCAATCCTCTATTCACATAAGATGAGCAAGTTCCTGTGTGTGATTTACGTGTTGGTTTATGTGTTGGCATCAGAATTTTGGCTCTCTGTTGGGACTGTTTACACAGAGACTGCTACCTGCTGCTTTGGTCTTGAATTAACAGTCTTTTTCAAGACTTTTTTACTTTTTTACCTTTTTACTTTTTTTTTTTTATTATTTTTTATTTATTTTTTTTTACTGTGCTCCAACGCCTAAGGAAGACCTCTAACGGTCGAAACATCGCGACGGAGCACTTTTATCAGCTAACTTTCATCAGCGTTGGCAAGCTAACTAGCTTGCTAACGCTTTCGTTTTTATTTTTTTTTATTTTTTTTATTTTATTTTATTTTATTTTATTTTTTTCTCTTTTAGCACTGTTGTCGTGCGTTATCTGTGCTGCTCCACAGCGTGTTTAGTTGATTTTTATTTTATTTTAGCACCGTTGTCGTGCGTTCGCTGTTGTCGTGCGTTGCCTGTGCTGCTTCATGGCCTGTTTGGTGCCTTGATTGGGGCACTCCTTCTGCTGAATCACCTTTAAATTATTTACACATTATTCACTTTGTGTGTTTTTAGGAATTTGCTAGGTTGCGTAGCTACTAGCTCTTAGCCAATTTAGCATGGCGGCTTCTCCTGTCTCTCCCGTACTTTTCTGCTCTGGGTGTGAAATGTTTAGTTATTCCTCGGCCTCCTTTAGCAGTAACGGTACTTATAATAAGTGCAGCTTATTCGTAGCTTTGGAGGCCAGGCTGGGCGAATTGGAGACTCGGCTCCGCACCGTGGAAAATTCTACAGCTAGCCAGGCCCCTGTAGTCGGTGCGGACCAAGGTAGCTTAGCCGCCGCTAGTTCCCCCCTGGCAGATCCCGAGCAGTCGGGAAAGCAGGCTGACTGGGTGACTGTGAGGAGGAAGCGTAGCCCTAAACAGAAGCCCCGTGTACACCGTCAACCCGTTCACATCTCTAACCGTTTTTCCCCACTCGACGATACACTCGCCGAGGATCAAACTCTGGTTATTGGCGACTCTGTTTTGAGAAATGTGAAGTTAGCGACACCAGCAACCATTGTCAATTGTCTTCCGGGGGCCAGAGCAGGCGACATCGAAGGACATTTGAAATTGCTGGCTAAGGCTAAGCGGAAATTTGGTAAGATTGTAATTCACGTCGGCAGTAATGACACTCGGTTACGCCAATCGGAGGTCACTAAAATTAACATTAAATCGGTGTGTAACTTTGCAAAAACAATGTCGGACTCTGTTGTTTTCTCTGGGCCCCTCCCCAATCAGACCGGGAGTGACATGTTTAGCCGCATGTTCTCCTTGAATTGCTGGCTGTCTGAGTGGTGTCCAAAAAATGAGGTGGGCTTCATTGATAATTGGCAAAGCTTCTGGGGAAAACCTGGTCTTGTTAGGAGAGACGGCATCCATCCCACTTTAGATGGAGCAGCTCTCATTTCTAGAAATCTGGCCAATTTTCTTGGATCCTCCAAACTGTGACTGTCCAGCGTTGGGACCAGGAGGCAGAGCTGTGGTCTTATACACCTCTCTGCAGCTTCTCTCCCCCTGCCATCCCCTCGTTGCCCCATCCCCGTAGAGACGGTGCCTGCTCCCAGACCACCAATAACCAGCAAAAATCTATTTAAGCATAAAAATTCAAAAAGAAAAAATAATATAGTACCTTCAATTGCACCACAGACTAAAACAGTTAAATGTGGTCTATTAAACATTAGGTCTCTCTCTTCTAAGTCCCTGTTGGTAAATGATATAATAATTGATCAACGTATTGATTTATTCTGCCTAACAGAAACCTGGTTACAGCAGGATGAATATGTTAGTTTAAATGAGTCAACACCCCCGAGTCACACTAACTGTCAGAATGCTCGTAGCACGGGCCGTGGCGGAGGATTAGCAGCAATCTTCCATTCCAGCTTATTAATTAATCAAAAACCTAGACAGAGCTTTAATTCATTTGAAAGCTTGTCTCTTAGTCTTGTCCATCCAAATTGGAAGTCCCAAAAACCAGTTTTATTTGTTATTATCTATCGTCCACCTGGTCGTTACTGTGAGTTTCTCTGTGAATTTTCTGACCTTTTGTCTGACTTAGTGCTTAGCTCAGATAAGATAATTATAGTGGGCGATTTTAACATCCACACAGATGCTGAGAATGACAGCCTCAACACTGCATTTAATCTATTATTAGACTCTATCGGCTTTGCTCAAAAAGTAAATGAGTCCACCCACCACTTTAATCATATCTTAGATCTTGTTCTGACTTATGGTATGGAAATAGAAGATTTAACAGTATTCCCTGAAAACTCCCTTCTGTCTGATCATTTTTTAATAACATTTACATTTACCCTGATGGACTACCCTGCAGTGGGGAATAAGTTTCATTACACTAGAAGTCTTTCAGAAAGCGCTGTAACTAGGTTTAAGGATATGATTCCTTCGTTATGTTCTCTAATGTCATATACCAACACAGAGCAGAGTAGCTACCTAAACTCTGTAAGGGAGTTAGAGTATTTTGTCAATAGTTTTACATCCTCTTTGAAGACAACTTTGGATGCTGTAGCTCCTCTGAAAAAGAGAGCTTTAAATCAGAAGTGTCTGACTCCATGGTATAACTCTCAAACTCGTAGCTTAAAGCAGATAACCCGTAAGTTGGAGAGGAAATGGCGTCTCACTAATTTAGAAGATCTTCACTTAGCCTGGAAAAAGAGTTTGTTGCTCTATAAAAAAGCCCTCCGTAAAGCTAGGACATCTTTCTACTCATCACTAATTGAAGAAAATAAGAATAACCTCAGGTTTCTTTTCAGCACTGTAGCCAGGCTGACAAAGAGTCAGAGCTCTATTGAGCTGAGTATTCCATTAACTTTAACTAGTAATGACTTCATGACTTTCTTTGCTAACAAAATTTTGACTATTAGAGAAAAAATTACTCATAACCATCCCAAAGATGTATCGTTATCTTTGGCTGCTTTCAGTGATGCCGGTATTTGGTTAGACTCTTTCTCTCCGGTTGTTCTGTCTGAGTTATTTTCATTGGTTGCTTCGTCCAAACCATCGGCATGTTTATTGGACCCCATTCCTGCCAGGCTGCTCAAGGAAGTCCTACCATTATTTAATGCTTCAATCTTAAATATGATCAATCTATCTTTGTTAGTTGGTTATGTACCACAGGCCTTTAAGGTGGCAGTAATTAAACCATTACTTAAAAAGCCATCACTTGACCCAGCTATCTTAGCTAATTATAGGCCAATTTCCAACCTTCCTTTTCTCTCAAAGATTCTTGAGAGGGTAGTTGTAAAACAGCTAACTGATCACCTGCAGAGGAATGGTCTATTTGAAGAGTTTCAGTCAGGTTTTAGAATTCATCATAGTACAGAAACAGCATTAGTGAAGGTTACAAATGATCTTCTTATGGCTTCGGACAGTGGACTTATCTCTGTGCTTGTTCTGTTGGACCTCAGTGCTGCTTTTGATACTGTTGACCATAAAATTTTATTACAGAGATTAGAGCATGTCATAGGTATTAAAGGCACTGCGCTGCGGTGGTTTGAATCATATTTGTCTAATAGATTACAGTTTGTTCATGTAAATGTTGAATCTTCTTCACAGACTAAAGTTAATTATGGAGTTCCACAAGGTTCTGTGCTAGGACCAATTTTATTCACTTTATACATGCTTCCCTTAGGCAGTATTATTAGACGGTATTGCTTAAATTTTCATTGTTACGCAGATGATACCCAGCTTTATCTATCCATGAAGCCAGAGGATACACACCAATTAGCTAAACTGCAGGATTGTCTTACAGACATAAAGACATGGATGACCTCTAATTTCCTGCTTTTAAACTCAGATAAAACTGAAGTTATTGTACTTGGCCCCACAAATCTTAGAAGCATGGTGTCTAACCAGATCGTTACTCTGGATGGCATTTCCCTGATCTCTAGTAATACTGTGAGAAATCTTGGAGTCATTTTTGATCAGGATATGTCATTCAAAGCGCATATTAAACAAATATGTAGGACTGCCTTTTTGCATTTACGCAATATCTCTAAAATCAGAAAGGTCTTGTCTCAGAGTGATGCTGAAAAACTAATTCATGCATTTATTTCTTCTAGGCTGGACTATTGTAATTCATTATTATCAGGTTGTCCTAAAAGTTCCCTAAAAAGCCTTCAGTTGGTTCAGAATGCTGCAGCTAGAGTACTGACGGGGACTAGCAGGAGAGAGCATATCTCACCCGTGTTGGCCTCTCTTCATTGGCTTCCTGTTAATTCTAGAATAGAATTTAAAATTCTTCTTCTTACTTATAAGGTTTTGAATAATCAGGTCCCATCTTATCTTAGGGACCTCGTAGTACCATATTACCCCATTAGAGCGCTTCGCTCTCAGACTGCAGGCTTACTTGTAGTTCCTAGGGTTTGTAAGAGTAGAATGGGAGGCAGAGCCTTCAGCTTTCAGGCTCCTCTCCTGTGGAACCAGCTCCCAATTCAGATCAGGGAGACAGATACCCTCTCTACTTTTAAGATTAGGCTTAAAACTTTCCTTTTCGCTAAGGCTTATAGTTAGGGCTGGATCGGGTGACCCTGGACCATCCCTTGGTTATGCTGCTTTAGACGTAGATTGTGGGGGGGTTCCCATGATGCACTGTTTCTTTCTCTTTTTGCTCTGTATGCATCACTCTGCATTTAATCATTAGTGATCGATCTCTGCCCCCCTTCACGGCATGTCTTTTTCCTGTTTTTTTCCCTCAGCCCCAACCAGTCTCAGCAGAAGACTGCCCCTCCCTGAGCCTGGTTCTGCTGGAGGTTTCTTCCTGTTAAAAGGGAGTTTTTCCTTCCCACTGTTGCCAAGTGCTTGCTCATAGGGGGTCGTTTTGACCGTTGGGGTTTTTCATAATTATTGTATGGCCTTGCCTTACAATATGGAGCGCCTTGGGGCAACTGTTTGTTGTGATTTGGCGCTATATAAGAAAAAAGTTGATTGATTGATTGATTAATGCTAAACCGATAAACTGTCTAAAAATGTATCGGAAGCTACAGATAACCGATAACTTTCAATTTTGCCTCCCATATGTTCTCAGCTACTAAGATGCTGATTTTGAGTTTAAACACTGTCAGAGCTTCTAATAGAACCAATAGCAATCACAAACCAAACAGCCAATGAGCCAGCGCTTCTGTCTTTGTACACTCTGCCCCCTGCTGTAGAAAAGCATCATTTACCCTGACAGGATACAGTGGTCCAGCGATGAGGCAGAGGTCTGGAAATGGAAAGCAGGTTTGAGTTATGGTTTTACTTTATAAATAAAATTATTACAGATAGAATAACTACATCAATGTACAAAGTCATATATAACACATATCTGTTCATTTTAAAATAATGCACTAATTCTGAAGATTTGAACATTAACACACCAAGGGATTATGGGTAAACTAAGCCTCCGCTCATACTGATTGGTTGATTCATTCATTCTATGTAAAAACCAACACAAGTGAATCAATGTAACGTGTTGGTGTTTACAAATAAATGTGCTGTTGTAAAATATGTCATTTTTCTCATTTGTATAAAAAAAAAAGAAATTGTCAAGATCCCGCTAGACAGTGCCTAAGCACACGCGTGATGACATCACAACTCTGTCCGGTCAGGGAGACAAGGTTTCTTTCAATAACAAGAACTGTCAAAAAAACATTCTCGTGTGTGGTTCCTTGTGTGGCGATAGGAATCGCCTTTTGAATGCTTGAATAATCATGTCAGTTGCACAAAGAACTCAAATAACAGTGAAAACATGTTCGGTGCGGTGTCATAACACTATCAATCAGTCGCTCCATGAGGCATCATCACATGCCAAGATAATTAGGCTGTTATTGGACCCGATCTTCCCCTTCCGACAATCTTAAGGACGCCCCGACAATCGTGATGATGCTAAATATAATCTTATCAGATATTCCTGCCAAGTGTGGTGTATTAAGGACGTGAGGAGCTAAATGTGACATGCAGCCAATCAGAAAGTGAGGTGTCTGACCTGGGAATGTTCGTGTGTGAAATCTGTTTGTGTGTGTTGTTTTTACCATGTGGCTGACACCACACACTGTACAACTAAACCTGTCAGATCTATGATTTTTTATTTATTTATCTCCACGTCTGTGGTCTCTCAGGTTTTGGAAACCTACAGATAATTTTAAAATCCTGCAGTCGACAACATTGTGATATAACTGGTCGCCAGTGGATGGCAGTGCTCTATGCATTTTGACGCCGGTTATATCACACAGCCTGAATCACAATTTAACAGACTTTTTGGCTTTTGGAGAAGCAACCTGAGCTTCTTATGGCATTTTTACATAAAACAAACACAATAACAACGTCTATAAACCCAGAGAATATATTCATGAGAGTTTTACTCACAATATACAAAGCGTTTAATGCTGTTGTCCCTGTGGAGCCTGATCAGAGCGTCTCAAATGCATTTCTTCTGTCGTGAATGCCCATAATGCACCTGGACACAGCATGTCCACATTAAAACCTTCAAAATTAGCGCATTATTTTAAAACTAAAACATATATCTGATATTTTCACTTTATAAAACTTCATACATGACGTTAATTTAAATAACTTGTCCGAAATTAGTTTGGTTAAAATTTTAACCATAAGTTAATACTGTATGCATCTGGATGACTTGGGTGCTATTGCCAGCATATTAGTATGGGGTCAAAAGAAATTAGCTTTTTTCTTTTCTATGACCAGTTCTCCTTTGCTTGCAGAGGATAGAGTGGTTTCTTCCAGAACCAGCTCTTCTCTGTTTATAGAGGATAGAACTGCACATCTACTACAAAAAGCTAAATGGTAGCAAAAATGTTAGCGGTCTAGAAATTGTCGGACCAAAACTTATCGGAAGATAATTGGTCCGATGATGGTTTTCAAACTTATCTGAAAAGCTAATCCGATAATGAAAACATTGTCTTCGATAAATAGCGGTTAGCGGATTAGCGGAACTGTGCCCACCACTGGTGATGAGCTACAGATTAGAAACAGGTGTGTGGAAAGCTCCAGAACAGGATGTGGCCCAGAGAGTATGCACCGCCCACCACCAAGCTCCAAGAGTGTTATGGTTAAACCCGAGAGAACAGGGTTTAGGACCCAAAATGCAGAAAGCAAGTAAAAGTACAAAACAGAATGATTTATTGATAAGTATTGTGAGTGTTACAAGCCAAGAAGCCAAGCACTGGAGGTGGGAGAGACCGCTGGAGCTAACGGGAGGCAGGAACGTCACACCCAAACACCATTTGTCTGGAACCAGCACAGAACAGGATCAGATGGCACAGTGAAGCAGAGGGAACCAGGAGCTCTGAGGACAATGGAAACACAGAGTTAGTATAAGCCACGGAATAAAAGTACAAAAAAGTAATCCAAAGATGAGGCTGAAGAGACCTGTAGGCAAACTGAGTTTCCAGCGTCTGAGAGCGTGGAGAGATGAGTTATTTGTACAGGTGGTTAATGAGTGTAAGCAGGTGAATCCAATCAGTTCCACAAGTGGCTCCAGCAGACACAGGAAGGGAGGGGGAGTGAGGCAGATACAGCAGCAAACCAAGGCAGCACAACAAAGAGAGACAGACAAGAGAGATAAGGAAAGACAAAGCTCAAGCAGGAAAAGTCCAACAAGAGAAAACACACACAGAAAAACAAACCAAAACTAATCAGAACATAACATGATACAAAAGTCCAAATCATGACATATAGTGAACTGTGCAAGAAGTTAAACGGTAAGGGACAGAGCTGGAAAGGATGTGCAGCAGGTTAGGGTGGTAAAAGATACACATGGTAATGTGTTAACAAGTGAGGAGTGTGTGTTGATAAGGTGGAGGGAATAGTTTGAGGAGCTGATGAATAAAGAAAATGAAAGGGAGAAAAGATCAATATAACTTTCATTTCAAATAAAATTTTGGTTTAATGCGGCCATTTTATTCTGTGTACATCAGGTGATTCTGTTCAAACGAGCCACTATTCTTACAATTATCAATGCTTGTAATTGTAGATATAGTAAAACCCGCATATAATGGGTTCATGTGGACCAGCAAATTTTGTCCGTTTTAATCGAAATCTGTCATATGTACGGATTGGTTACAGTCAGGTGACGCCACACAATTTACAGGGAATTCTGAATCGGGACCTGCCTCATTTAATGACCAGGTCAAAACTTTGTCTAAAAAAAAATATGTGCATTAAAAGAATTACATTTGGTTGAGTCAATCTTTTTTCTAAGTCTGCTGCAGAGTGGTATCTTAATATCCTAAAGCCCGATTTATGCTTCTGCAGCTCTGTGGCCATGCAATGACATCGACGTGTGTGTTCTCTGTCGCATCTTAATGCAATTTGCAACAGGAACAGCGGCTTTTTCTGGATTAATTTGTCCCTCAATGAGATTCTTTATACAATCATCAACCTCCAAACCAAAGATAAGGTTGCAGTTTCCTCCATGAATTGCGGGTAATTTCAGCATCTTTTTCTGAGTCCGTGTTGTGAAGTTGGTCATATTTGCGGATTTTTCTGCAAGACATATTTGATCCATGATCAAAATGTAATCAGTGTGCATGCTGCAAAAACTATTAATCTATGATGGGAGAGGAAGGCGTAAAAATAGAAAAGTGACAAATCTCAGCCCTTTGGGGTGTCCGATTTAGCAGGTGCGTCAGGCTCTGGAGAATCTTGCAGAGGGCACTGATCTAAAGCGGTTTGGTTCATCACATCCAGGGATATGTGTGAAACTTAACACCATATTACAGTGCAGGCAGCAAGGTCCCGTGTCTGAGCAAGGTTTGGAAAAAAATAACCGGCTGGTCTTTTAATCGTGGAAATATGGTACCCACTTTCCTTGAATTGGCGAGTGTTAGTGCTGAAATTAATTTCATACCTCTGTTACCAGGCACGTCCAGACTGCTCTGTCCAGTACATGCGAGGGGCTTTTAATGAAAATGCATTGCAATCAGATGGGACGTTTTGGCCAATGTGAGCAAAAATCATTACACAAAATCCTTTATATATGGTGTTTATTGCATGGAAAACCATTCAAAAGCATTGGGACTTTTGCTTTTGTCCGGTGAGTATGAAAAATGATGGTGTAGGCGAGTTTTACTGTAATTAATAATAACTGTTAAATGGAGCGTTTCTGTGTGAAACGTATACTCAAAGTGCTTTTTAGGAATGCCTCACATTCACCCATTCACACACTGCTGTCAGGGTGCTGTCATGCCATGTGCTTAACTGCACACCAGGAGCAACTTTGAGGTTAATGTCTTTGCTCAAAGGCCATTAGATAATACTTACATTTTCTTATATATTGCAGACTAAGAAAAATTGTATGATTTTTTTTTTTCCACAAAGGTTTTTTTTTAACCTCATATTTTTATATTTATTTATAAATATTAGGTAGTAAGCAGCTTTTTCTCATATTAAAGTAACATTTTGTCTGGTTATGTTAAACTTTTTGACAATACATAAATAAATCTGAACTCTTTTTTTTTTTAGGCAAGCAGCCAAACAGGCCAGTCTGTAAGTAAGCATGTCGCTGTTGTCACTGTTTTTTGAATGTTTATCATCATTTAAGTTGGAAAGTCACTCATTTTCACAGGACAGTAACTTAAACAGTTCTATCACATCATTTGACCTCTTTTACAGAATATACCATCTGCACAAAGATATTCTCATCCCACTGGGCCTCATTCACAAATACAACTGATGAAATAAGTATTGAACACATCACCATTTTTCTCTGTAAATATATTTCTAAAGCTGCTTTTAAAGTCACCTAAAAATATGTTTCATCCAAACGCTCCCAGAACATTCTGGTAACATTACCTAAAGTCATTAACTAGTCATTGAATGAAAATTCAAGTAATAAATATGGCAAGATTAGAACTAATATATGTGTCAAATTTCCCTCAACTATAAACATGAATATTAAAGGAAGTAATAACGTTACATTCTAGAAACGTTTCTGTTAACGTTTTTGTTAACCATAATTTACAGTTGTATGCAAACGTTTGGGCACCCCTGATAATTTCCGTGATTTTCCTTTATAGGTCATTGGTTGTCTGGATCAGAAATTTCAGTTAAATATATCATATAGCAGACGAACACGCTGATATTTGAGAAGTGAAGTTTCTAGTATTTACATAAAGTGCGCAATAATTATTTAAACAAAATTGAGCAGGTGCATAAATTTGGGCATCATTGTCATTTTATTGGTTTGAATACATTTAGCACTAATTATTGGAACACAAAATTGGTTTGGTAAGCTCATTGACCCTTGACCTCCTTACACAGGTGAATCCAATCATGAGAAAGGGTTTTTAAGGTGGCCATTTGCAAATGTTTCTCCTCTTTGCATCCCTTCTAATGAGCCTCTGAACAACTCTCAAATGACCTGAAAACAAAGATTGTTCAACATCATGGTTTAGGAGAAGGACACAAAAAGCTATCTCAGAGATTTCAGCTGTCAGTTTCCACTAGGGTTGGGTATCAAGGACTGGTTCTTTTTGGGCATCGTTAAGAAATGATTCGATCCACTGATATCAATAGCCTTTTTGCTTAACGATTCCCTTATCGGTCCTTCAGAGCAGCCGTTGTTTTTGAGGGTGTTTGTCGGGAAAATGATCATTCCTCTACGTTGATTACAGACCCTGCAGCGGTTCTGTAATCAACCGTTTCTGCAGCGCAACACCATTTTGAAACATGAACCATTGAAGCAATGCTTCGATCCACTAGCTCGTTGGTTCTTTGATTCGCTGCTCTTCAGAAACGGCAAGTCCGCTTCTTAACCCCTCTCAAAGCCATTAAAATACCGTGAGTCACTTTGTGTGGATTAAAGTCACTAAATGGGACTCATGTCTTGTTGCAGTCAAGAAACAAGAATCGTCCTCCGTTCCGTTGTCACAGCTCCAAACCCTGTGCGGCTCTCTGCTGAGACAGAGTCCGGTCAGAATTAATAACTTCAAAACGAATTGCCGCTTTAAATAAAATGACACCTCTTACAAACGTTGTAAGACAGACAAGAAACTATAATCGACTAAAATGTTTTTTCCTCCCAAAATGAGACGTGCTGCATTCTTTATAAATTACATTATGTCCAAAGTTTAAGGATCCAGTGACCAATTTCATATTTATTTACTTTAAGACTCAATAAAATGTTGTTCAATTTCAATTCAATTTCAATTTAATCGGCTTATAAAGCGCCAGATCACAACAAAAGCCGTCTCAAGGCGCCTCACATAGAACAATTCAACATAAAAAAATTAAAATAAATAAATAAAAAAATTCAAATACATAATTAAAAACAGAAGTAAAAGAATAAAACATATATAAAATAAAGACTATTCATGATAAAGACAATAAAATAGGCTTTAAGTCTTGACTTAAAAATGTCCACGGACTCCGACTTCCTCACGGTCACAGGAAGACCGTTCCACAGAGCGGGTGCACGAGAAGAAAAAGCTCTTTGACCCGCTGACATAGAAAACCTGTAAAGCCTGCTTTTAGTACACAAAAAAATCACAAGAGGTATCGATAAGGGAATCGATAAGGAATCGGATCGATAAGTGGAATTGATAATGGTATCGATATAAATAAAATCTTATCGATACCCATCCCTAGTTTCCACTGTGAGGTACATAGTTAGGAAATGCAAAACCGTAGGCACAGTACTAGTTAAGGCCCAAAGTGGCAGGGCAAGAAAAATCTCAGATAAGCTGAAGTGAAGGATGGTGAGAACAGTCATAGTCAACCCACAGACCTGCTCCAAAGACCTTCAACATGATCTTGCTGCAGATAGTGTCTCTGTGCATCGTTCAACTATACTGCACACTTTGCACAAAGAGATGCTGTATGATGCTGCAATGCAGAGGAAGCCTTTTCTGTGTACACGCCACAAACAGAGTCGCTTGAGGTATGCTAAAGCACATTTGGACAAGCCAGCTTCATTTTGGAATAAGGTGCTGTGGACTGATGAAACTAAAATTGAGTTATTTGGACATACCAAGGGGCGGTTTGCATGGCTGAAAAAGAACACAGCATTCCAAGAAAAACACTTGCTACCTACAGTAAAACTTAGAGGTGGTTCCATCATGCTGTGGGGCTGTGTGGCCAGTGCAGGTACTGGGAATCTTGTTAAAGTTGAGGGTCACATGGATTCCAGTCAATATCAGCAGATTCTTGAGAACAATGTTCATGAATCAATGACAAAGTTGAAGTTGCGCCGGGGCTGGATCTTTCAACAAGACAACGACCCTAAACTGCTCAAAATCTACTAAGGCATTGATGCAGAGGAACAAGTACAATGTTCTAGAATGGCCATCTCAGTCCCCAGACCTGACTATTATTGAAAATCTGTGGTGTGATTTTAAGTAGACTGTCCATGCTCAGAAATCAACAAACCTGAGATGTTTTGTAAAGAAGAATGGTGCAAAATACCTTCAACCAGAATCCAGACTCTCATTGGAAGCTATAGGAAGCATTTGGAGGTGGTTATTTCTGCAAAAGGAGGATCTACTAAATAGTGATGTACAACCCCAATTCCAATGAAGTTGGGGCATTGTGTAAAATGTAAATGAAAACAGAATACAATGATTTGCAAATCCTCTTTCAACCTATTTTCAATTGAATACACCACAAAGACAAGATATTTAATATTCAAACTGATAAACTTTATTGTTTTTGTGCAAATATTTGCTCATTTCGAAATGGATGCCTGCAACACGTTTCAAAAAAGCTGGGACAGTGGTATGTTTACCACTGTGTTACATCACCTTTCCTTCTAACAACACTCAGCAAGCATTTGGGAACTGAGGACACTAATTGTTGAAGCTTTGTAGGTGGAATTCTTTCCCATTCCTGCTTGATGTATGACTTCAGTTGTTCAACAGTCCGGGGTCTCCGTTGTCGTATTTTGCGCTTCATAATGCCCCACACATTTTCAAAGGGCGACAGGTCTGGACTGCAGGCAGGCCAGTCTAGTACCTGCACTCTTTTACTACGAAGCCACGCTGTTGTTACACGTGCAGAATGTGGCTTGGCATTGTCTTGCTGAAATAAGCAGGGACGTCCCTGAAAAAGACATTGCTTGGATGGCAGCATGTGTTGCTCCAAAACCTGGATGTACCTTTCAGCATTGATGGTGCCATCACAAGATGTGTAAGTTGTCCATGCCATGGGCACTAACACACCCCATACCATCACAGATGCTGGCTTTTAAACTTTGTGCTGGTAACAGTCTGGATGGTCTTTTTCCTCTTTTGTCCAGAGGATACGACGTCCATGATTTCCAAAAACAATTTGAAATGTGGACTCATCAGACCACAGCACACTTTTCTACTTTGCATCTGTCCATTTCAAATGAGCTTATTTTTCCTGTTGGGGTGCCCAAATTTATGCTTCTGCCTAATTTTGTTTAAAGAATTATTGCACACTTTCTGTAAATCCTCAAAACTTCATTTCACTTCTCAAACATCACTGTGTTTGTCTCCTATATGATATTTTTAACTGAAATTGCTGATCCAAGCAACCAATGATTTATAAAGGGAAATCATGGAAATCATCTTGGGTGCCCAAATTTTTACATACAACTGTAAATATAGTCAATATATAATCTTACCAAAATGTTGAGTTAGCTGGGTAGACAACAAACTGGACTGGACTGTAAACACAGATGCTGTGTATAAGAAAGGTCAGAGCTGACTGTACTTCCTCAGGAGGCTTAGATCTTTCAGTGTCTGCAGAAATATGTTGCAGATGTTTTATCACTCGGTGGTTTCCAGCGTCATCTTCTACTCTGTAGTGTGCTGGGGCAGTAGGCTAAAGGCAGCTGATATGAACAGACTCCGCAAGCTCATCAGGAGAGCTGACTCTGTCCTGGGGTGGAACTGGAGACTCTGGTGGAGGTGTCAGAGAGGAAGATGCTGAGGAAGCTGCTCAGCATCCTGGACAACACCTCCCACCCTGTTGTGTGGGCCGCTGAAGAGGAGGTACTGCTGGCCCACCACCACAAGATGGCGCCCTGCTTGAAGTGCGGGCTTCAAGCACGAGAGAGTGACAGCTGTCACTCATCATCCACTCATCACCACCACCATAAAGGCCGGACTGCAACTCCACCTCCCCGCCGAGAAATCAGCTACCATTCAGGTAATTACTTCTCTGCTGAACCTTAACCCGAGCATCAGTCTGATCTCTTTTGCAGCCGTTTTCCTGGGACGGATACCCTGTCTGCTGAGTTGGCGTTTGGTGTGGACTGCGACGGCTTCGCCTCCCACCCCACCCAGATAAGTGGTTATCTCGGGAGCTGCACGAGTGTGTGATTGGAGGTGGAGGTTTTCCCTCCTAACTGTATACAGACTGTGGGATTACTGAGTGTGCGAACTCACACTCATCAGTACTGTCTCTGTTCTCTGCCAGCAGTACCGGGTCTGACTGCTGAAGACAGCGGCCACCTGGGGCGCAGAGCTTGGCGGCTCCGGTGTTCTTCAGCTCCGTTGGTGGTGGAAGCTGTGTGGGATCCGGCTCTTCTCTCGCCAGACGTCTTCTATCGTCGAGCCTGCCCACACGTCACCTTGTGTATAATTGACATTCCACCATATTGTTATTGTCTGTACTTCGTTGTGCGATTCACAACATTAAATTGTTACTTTTGGCTTATCCATTGTCCGTTCATTAACGCCCCCTGTTGTGGGTCCGTGTCACGACACTTTCACAACACACCCCATGCATGCCACAGTGATGTCCTGTCAGAATACCTCCAGCCAAAGACTGAGATCACTGAGGTGAGCCACAGAACGCCACAGGAGGTCTTTCCTACCTGTGGCAATCAGGCTGTATAATTCCTCCCCCTTCTGCAGGATGAATGCATAATGAACAGTTATTCAGTTATTATGAGTTATGTGCAATATTGTCACATATCTTGTGCAAATATCTTCCAGTCATTTTGCATAAATTTGTTGTACTTATTGTAAAAAAATGTTCACTGTTTCTGTACTCTAGTAAAATAATTTCCTTTGTGATAAATAACGTTGATTTTATCTTAAAATTATTTCATGAAAGTGGCTATATCCACAGTTGTTGCTTCAATCAGAACATAATTTTATTTAAATGAAAATAATGTTGCTGCTTGCAAAGGTTAATTAGTGTAAAAAATATACTTTGATATACTCTGCATGACCTTTAAGGTGATCTAAATTAATAAATAATTAATCAACTACTGATGCCAGTTTAATGGCAGTAGAAATTGTTGTGAGTGGCCAATCAATTAGGCCAATAAACAATTTAGCAAAAGCCAAAACTGTTCCATGGCAATATGTGCATTCTCACATACTCCACTGTAAATGAAGTAAACTCACTCAACTGGTATAGTTGAAGATTATCAGGCTGGGTGGACAGAGATGTCTGCACACAAGTGCAGGACTCAACAAAGCAGCTCTGGTGTTTAAGATTGTTTATTGTATGATTAAGCAGGGTCCAATACACAAAAAAGCAGTCCAAAACCAGCAAACAAATCAGGTACATCAGGTGATAAGGTGTGGTCGAAAAAATTAGGGAGGTGGTCAAAAAACACAATGTGGCAGGAGGACTAGGAAAACACAAGAACAGAGCTGTAATCGAAGGCATAAAGCACAACAATCTGGTGAGGGACTAGTGCAACCAGTGAAACTTATATACACCCTGTTGATGAGCTACAGATTAGAAACAGGTGTGTGGAAAGCTCCAGAATAGTGTGTGGCCCAAACAGTGTGCACCACCCACCACCAAGCACAAAGAGAGACAGAGAAGAGAGATAGGGAAAGCCAAAGCATTGGAATGCACTGGTTTTACATGGCTGGCATGAAACCTGGAGATGGGAACTGGACCAACGAACCTGGGAGCAAGTTTCCTGGTAAGTCCTCTGATAGGCAGATGTTGTGTAGAGAGCCAGACCTTCTGGCCCGGGATGTAGACAGGTGCCGTGGATCTCTTCACATCAGCAGCTACCTTATAGTTGGCTGAAGCACACTGGAGAGCCCGATAACCCCACTCCCAGATTCACCGGCAGCAAAGTATGAGGGCTAAAGTAGAGGGCACACGTGAGTCCAGGTCTGTGGGTGGTAACAGACCGGGTTGAAAACCATGTACTACATGAAATGGGGAGAAACTGGTGGAGGATGACAGACGGCAATTATGAGCCAGGTCTATCCACACCAGCTGAGAAGCCCACGTGGCCGAGTGCTTGGAGGCGAGAATATGGACGCCCTTCTCAAGCTTCTGATTAACGCTTTTTTCTGTCCGTTGGCCTGTGGGTGATACCCGGAGGTGAGGCTGAAAGAGACTCCCAGCAGGCGGCAGAATTCTTTCCAGAACTGAGAGACAAACTGAGGTCCGCGGTCTGAAACAGTGTCCTGAGGGAAACCATGTAATCTGAAAATGTTCAGTAATAAAGCTTCAGTGGTTTCTTTCACTGTAGGTAACTTTGGTAAGGGTACAAAATGCGCCATTTTAGACAATCTACTATCTACTATACAACTATCCACAACAGTCAGAATTACGTATTCCTCATAGAGGGTGGAAGACCAGTCACAAAATCAATGGTTATGTGCAACCAGGGTCATGTAGGAATTGGCAACGGAAGGAGTTCGCCAGCCGGTGAGCTGGTGGATGATTTATGCATAGTGCATACATGACAAGCCTTTACATAGTAATATCAATCTGCATACATGGCCACCAAAACCTTTCTTGAATGATCTGCACCATTCTCTTAACGCCCGGGTGACACGCGAACTGGCTGTCATGCCCCCACCGAATGACTTCACCCCTCAGTCCATCACGAACATATAAACTACCTTTCGGACACCCTAGTGGGTTGGGTACGTCGTGTGTGGCCGACCTGACCTTAAGACTCCCATGTAATGGTGGACACAAAGCATGACGTTGGGTGAATAGTGCTAGGTTCAGAAGGAATGTAAGACGGATCACCCTGCTGGGAAAGCGCATACGGTTTTCCGTTTTTAGAACCCAGATGGTAGGAAAGAACGAAAGTAAACCGGCTGAAGAAAATGGCCCAGTGGGCCTGCCTTGCATTTAAAGGCTTAGCAGAGCAAAGGTACTCTTAAGTTTTTATGATCCCTCCATACTGAAAATGGCTCTTGTGCCCCTTCTAGCCAGTTGTGCCACTCCTCCAAGGCCACTTTCACCACCAACAGTTCCCGGTCTCCAATGTTATAATTCCTTTCAGCATGAGACAATTTCTTCGAGAGATAGGCACAGGGATGTAACTTATTACACTATGTAACAAATTTTTATTTTTGTTTTGTTCCTGGGTACACAGTGTGTTTTCCTAACCTGTTATGCCTTAAATAAATAGAAAATAGCTGTTATTCCACAGAAACTTTGCTTCTGTGATCAGGACAATGATATTTTGAAATTTGTCTGTTTTCAAGAATATTCTCGATTCGCCTTCACTACTACTGAGTAGTCTTCTAGAATGTTCTTTAACTGCTAGAACTGTCCAGAATTTTCTAGAAGTTTCCAGAATTATCTAGAAATTTCAAGAAACTTTTAGAACTTTCTAGGACGTTAAAAATATAAAATCAAAGTTTGTGCTGAATGTAGTCATTTTTCCATAGACTTTAGGCATAAGCAGTTGAAATATAACACTTAGAAGCCAGGAACAAAAATTGTGTTACATAGTGTTATCAAATCAAATCAATTTTATTTATATAGCGCCAAATCACAACAAACAGTTGCCCCAAGGCGCTTTATATTGTAAGGCAAAAGCCATACAATAATTACAGAAAAACCCCAACGGTCAAAACGACCCCCTGTGAGCAAGCACTTGGTGACAGTGGGAAGGAAAGACTCCCTTTTAACAGGAAGAAACCTCCAGCAGAACCAGGCTCAGGGAGGGGCAGTCTTCTGCTGGGACTGGTTGGGGCTGAGGGGAGAGAATCAGGAAAAAGACATGCTGTGGAAGAGAGCAGAGATCAATCACTAATGATTAAAAGCAGAGTGGTGCATACAGAGCAAAAAGAGAAAGAAACACTCAGTGCATCATGGGAACCCCCCAGCAGTCTAAGTCTATAGCAGCATAACTAAGGGATGGTTCAGGGTCACCTGATCCAACCCTAACTATAAGCTTTAGCAAAAAGGAAAGTTTTAAGCTTAATCTTAAAAGTAGAGAGGGTGTCTGTCTCCCTGATCCGAATTGGGAGCTGGTTCCACAGGAGAGGAGCCTGAAAGCTGAAGGCTCTGCCTCCCATTCTACTCTTAAAAACCCTAGGAACTACAAGTAAGCCTGCAGTCTGAGAGCGAAGCGCTCTATTGGGGTGATATGGTACTATGAGGTCCCTAAGATAAGATGGGACCTGATTATTCAAAACCTTATAAGTAAGAAGAATAATTTTAAATTCTATTCTAGAATTAACAGGAGACCAATGAAGAGAAGCCAATATGGGTGAAATATGCTCTCCTAGTCCCCGTCAGTACTCTAGCTGCAGCATTTTGAATTAACTGAAGTTAATTATCTTTTAATGTTGAATAATGCACTGATTCTGATGTTTTGTAACAAAGAGACAGATCGCAAAGGATTCTGGGTAAACATACCTCTGCTAAACACTGATTGGTTCAGTCATTCATTATGTAAACCAACACGTTAATGTGACATCTGTCGTGTGTTGGTGTTTAAATGTGCTTTTGTAAAATATTCCGTTTTTTTATTTGTAAAACAGGCGTTTTTACGGAGCCCTGGAAGTGTCATCGCAAAATGTTTTGTGGAGAGAATGTGCGCAAACATGCGCACATTCTCTCCACATTCTCTCTTTACAACATTCATTTGATGTTGTAAACGTGCTTTACAGTGTGCGAGATGATTTTTCATGCAGGAATTTTTTGGAGCAAGTTTCAGGTTAATCGTGCGTCCTGCATCGTGTAGTGTTCATGGAGTATCAAGCTGCGGTCAACATCTGACGACCACCTCCTGATCGCCGATCGTATGGTCGAATGAGAATCAAACCTGTTTGATATATTATTGTAGTCGGCCGTCATGAGGTTATCCTGCTGCTGAAAGCTACAAGGAGCATCCAACCATTCGCACTGTGCCTGTGCAAACACTACAGAGCTGACTTGTAATAATATCATTATTATTATTATTATTATTATTATTTTACAGTTGTTTTGTTTTTAAATTTCATTTGTAAAAAAAAAAAAAGCCATTTGCAAAGCAAAAAAGTTGATTTGACAATCATCTGACATAACCGGGGTCAAAATAAATAGAACACTGGCGTCTACTGGTTCCCAGACACTTCCATGAACACTACTGGCCAGTAGATGCTAGATGGCAGTAGAGGCTTTCAAAACAAATTCTAGATAATCCCTGTCTGCTCGCATTTAAATTGTGTGGAATTTAAGAAACGCAATTAAAAAAATCAACGTCTATAAACGCAGAGAATATATTCAAGAGAGTTTTAGGCACTAGAGTTTAATGCTGTTGTCCGTGGAGCCTGAACAGAGTGTCTGAAATGCATTTGTCCTGTTGTGACGTACTGAGATTACATCATCCTACCCAAAATGCACTGCGGGGCAGAGCATGTGCTCACAAAACCTTAAAAATTAGCACATTACTTTAAAACTAAAACATATATGTGATATTTTTACTTTATGAAACTTCAGACATGACAGTAATTTTAAATAACTTGTCCAAAATTAGTTTGGTTAAAATTTGAACCATAAATTAAAAATGTATGCCTCTGGATGACTTAGGTCATATTGCGAGCATATCGGTATGGTGTTAAAGGAAATGTTTTTTTCTTTTTCCTTTTGGGGCTGTTTTTCCTTTGTTTGCAGAGGATTGAGATGCTTTTTATACAAACAGTTCTCTTCTGTTTGCAAAGGTTATAACTATGCGTCTGTTACAAAACTTTTAACAGGTGGGTTCTGAACTATTTTTAAAAATGCTTGTCACTGTTCAGCTTTGTTTATTTTGTTTATCAGTTTAAAAGTTATCGGATAAAAATTAATCAGAAGATAATTGGTCCGATAGTGGTTTTTAAAGTTATCTAAAAAGATCCGATACTGAAAACATTATCTTCGATAATTATCTGTTATCGGATTATCGGAAGTGTGCCCACCACTGGTTATGAGTAATTTTTTTTCTAATAGTTAAAATTTTATTAGCAAAGAAAGTCATGAAGTCATTACTGTCATTACAGTTTGGAGGGTCAGGGTTAGGATTCATTTGAGACAAGATTACTCCGACGCCTACATTGGAAACATCAGCTTCGACCATGAACTGTCGGGGGAGGGGTCAAGAAGGAGCAGGAGAGGGGCTGCAGTAAAGCAATCTTTTAGGACCCGGAATGCCTCGTCACACTCTGGCGTCCAGTGAAATGCCCGGAGGGACGAGGTGACGTTATGCAGAGGCGTGGCCACGGTACTGAAATTACAGATGAATTTACAGTAAAAATTTGCAAAGCACAAAAATTCTGTACCTCCTTTCGGTTCTTAGTGACTGCCCAATCACAAACCGCCGCAACCTTCTCTAGGTCCGTTTGGATCTCACCCTGAGCGATCACAAATCCTAAGAAGGATACAGTAGCTCTATGAAATTCATATTTTTCGGCTTTGACGAACAGGTGATTCTGAAGCAGAGTTTCCAGCACTATCATCAAGATATACAATCACAAATTTATTCAGAAACTGCTGTATTACGTCGTTAACCAGATTTTGAAATACAGCGGGGACATTGTATAGCCCAAACGGCATTATTCATAATGACCAGTTGGAGTATTAAAAGCTGTTTTCCATTCATCCCCCTGTTTAATGTGCACCAAATGGTAAGCATTGTGAAGGTCCAATTTTGTGAAAACTGTGGTGCCCTCTAGCAGCTAGAACACAGTAGCAATGAGAGGCAGCGGGTACCAGTTCTTAATTTGACCTCATTGAGGCCATAGTAATCAATGCACGGACGGAGGGTTTTGTCTTTCTTCTCTACAAAGAAGATTCCGCCCCGACGGGCAAAGATGAGGGCCGAATCAAACCTGCATCTAATGACTCCTGAGTGTACTCATTCATAGCAATGCGTTCAGGTGCTGTCAGAGAGAATAATTTACTCAGAGGTGAGACTAGTTCATGGCAGTAGCTCGATGGCACAATCTTAAGGATGATGCAGTGGTAACGATTTAGCCTTTGCTTTGCTAAAGACTTCAGCTAAATTGTGATAACACTGCAGAACTCCGGAGAGGTCTGGATTCAAGACCGGTACCTTAACGGCAGAACTAGGCAGACAACATCCCACAGAAGCGGGTCCCCAGGAACTAATCTGTCCCTTAGACCATTCAAAGTCTGTGTTTCTTCAGCCAGGGGTGCTCCAATATTGAAGAATGAGTCATTTTATCAAATACATGAAAACTAATTGTCTCAGAATAATTCTCAGCGATTATTAACCGGACTGACTGAGTACGATGGGTAATTTGACCAGGTTTGTGGCCATCCACTGCATGGACCACCAGAGGGCGTGAGAGGTGATACAACAGGTGCAGGGATCTGGCAAGAGAAGACAGCAGCAAAACCTGACATGAAGCAGAAGGACTGACTATATTATGCCGGTTCTGGCATCCCTTCACTGGCTTCCAGTCTCTCTGAGATCGGATTTTAAAGTGTTATTATTATTATTATTGTGTTCACAGGGTACAGGCCTATTGTGTGACCCTGGGGTGAAAAGAAGTCAGTGGTGGGCACAGATAACCAAAAAATTAACTTCAATAACAGATAATCAGATAACTGAAAAATTATCTTTGATAAAGATAAAACGATAAACCACCCAAAAATGTATCGGGAGTTACAGATAAACGATAAATTCCAGTATTGTCTCTGGTACATTTGCAACTACTAACAAACTGAATTTGAGTTTTAACATCACGATCGCATCTGGTAGCATCAAAAGCGACAGACCAAAACAATGAGCCAGCACTTCTATCTTTGAACATCTTGCCCCCTGCTGGAAGCTCTTGTTTACTACATGGCTTCCAGCACACACAAGCTAAGCACAGCCGCAAAGCTCAGGTCTCTATACTATCACAACGCTCCGGTCAGGCGGAGGTCTTGGAAAATAAAGCAATGCTGAGTTATGGTTTGGTGTATAAATAAAATGAATACTGATAAAATAACTCCATTAATGTCAATTCTGGCATTTGTACAATTTAAAATATAACATATATCTTTTAATGTTGAATAATGCACTAATTCTGAAGTTTTGTAACAAACAGACAGATCACAAAGGATTCTGGTAAAATGTGCCTCTGCAAAACACTGATTGGTTGAGTCATTCATTATGTAAACCAACACATTAATGTGACGTGTGTTGGTGTTTACAGATAAGTGTGCTTTTGTAAAATATTCCATTTTTTTATTTGTAAAAACAGGCATTTTTATGGAGCCCTGGAAGTGTCATCGCAAAATGTTTTACATGTGGAGAGAATATGCGCTCATTTTATTATATTGTGCGCTCGTTTTAAGCATCGTTTGAGTAAATAAGGGCACGATCTACACTCAACAAAAATATAAATACAACACTTTTGGTTTTGCTCCCATTTTGTATGAGATGAACTCAAAGATCTAAAACTTTTTCCACATACACAATATCACCATTTCCCTCAAATATTGTTCACAAACCAGTCTAAATCTGTGATAGTGAGCACTTCTCCTTTGCTGAGATAATCCATCCCACCTCACAGGTGTGCCATATCAAGATGCTGATTAGACACCATGATTAGTGCACAGGTGTGCCTTAGACTGCCCACAATAAAAGGCCACTCTGAAAGGTGCAGTTTTATCACACAGCACAATGCCACAGATGTCGCAAGATTTGAGGGAGCGTGCATTTGGCATGCTGACAGCAGGAAAGTCAACCAGAGCTGTTGCTCGTGTACTGAATGTTCATTTCTCTACCATAAGCCGTCTCCAAAGGCGTTTCAGAGAATTTGGCAGTACATCCAACCAGTCTCACAACCGCAGACCACGTGTAACCACACCAGCCCAGGACCTCCACATCCAGCATGTTCACCTCCAAGATCGTCTGAGACCAGCCACTCGGACAGCTGCTGAAACAATCAGTTTGCATAACCAAAGAATTTCTGCACAAACTGTCAGAAACTGTCTCAGGGAAGCTCATCTGCATGCTCGTCGTCCTCATCGGGGTCTCGACCTGACTCCTCGGGGTCTCGACCTGACTCCAGTTCGTCATCATAACCGACTTGAGTGGGCAAATGCTCACATTCGCTGGCATTTGGCACGTTGGAGACGTGTTCTCTTCACGGATGAATCCCAGTTCACACTGTTCAGGGCAGATGGCAGACAGCGTGTGTGGCGTCGTGTGGGTGAGCGGTTTTCTGATGTCAATGTTGTGGATCGAGTGGCCCATGGTGGCGGTGGGGTTATGGTATGGGCAGGCGTCTGTTATGGACGAAGAACCCAGGTGCATTTTATTGATGGCATTTTGAATGCACAGAGATACCATGACGAGATCCTGAGGCCCATTGTTGTGCCATACATCCAAGAACATCACCTCATGTTGCAGCAGGATAATGCACGGCCCCATGTTGCAAGGATCTGTACACAATTCGTGGAAGCTGAAAATGTCCCAGTTCTTGCATGGCCGGCATACGCACCGGACATGTCACCCATTGAGCATGTTTGGGATGCTCTGGACCGGCGTATACGACAGCGTGTACCAGTTCCTGCCAATATCCAGCAACTTCGCACAGCCATTGAAGAGGAGTGGACCAACATTCCACAGGCCACAATTGACAACCTGATCAACTCTATGCGAAGGAGATGTGTTGCACTGCATGAGGCAAATGGTGGTCACACCAGATACTGACTGGTATCCCCCCCCCCCCCAATAAAACAAAACTGCACCTTTCAGAGTGGCCTTTTATTGTGGGCAGTCTAAGGCACACCTGTGCACTAATCATGGTGTCTAATCAGCATCTTGGTATGGCACACCTGTGAGGTGGGATGGATTATCTCAGCAAAGGAGAAGTGCTCACTATCACAGATTTAGACTGGTTTGTGAACAGTATGAGGGAAATGGTGATATTGTGTATGTGGAAAAAGTTTTAGATCTTTGAGTTCATCTCATACAAAATGGGAGCAAAACCAAAAGTGTTGCGTTTGTATTTTTGTTGAGTGTACTTAAATGTGGCCACAATTTGTAAAATGTGCACTCAGTATTATTAGCCAATAAACCAGCAGACAGTGTGATACATTTCCCCATTAGAAATGGATCTGGTCAGAGTGTATCATCATGGTTTGGGCGCACAAGGACATATAGAGAACTCCAGCTGCCCAGCATGACATCATCTGGAGTTTAAGCACATTAAAACGGATGCTGAGGACGAAGCGTCTCCCCGTCGTGAGGATGACAATTTAGGTCATATTATGAAGTTCATTTTGAACGAAAGGAAAACGTGCGCATGTTTTATTAATTTGAGGGCTCAATTAAAGGAAAACGTGCACACGAGTTATCACGGCCAGGAAAACACGTGCACGTTTTATTAATTTGAGAGCACGTTTTATTAATTCGTGGGCTCAGTTAAAGGAAAAAAGTGCGCACAAATTATCATGGGCAGAAAAAATATCACTTTAAGTGACCTCTCCCGGGTTCCGTACTCCCATCCAGAGTTTTTGTAAATTAAGTTTGAAAAAAAAGCTTCTGTTTATGTTTTGCTTCTGGAAACACGAGTCCGATGTGTGGTTTTTGAACGTACAATGTGTGTGAGAACATAAATCGTGCGCTCTGAACTTTTACACCGTGCGGTTCTGTGGTACAGTTTCAGCTGTCGCCCAGTACAAATCAAATCAAATCAATTTTATTTATATAGCGCCAAATCACAACAAACAGTTGCCCCAAGGTGCTTTATATTGTAAGGCAAGGCCATACAATAATTACGGAAAAACCCCAACAGTCAAAACGACCCCCTGTGAGCAAGCACTTGGCGACAGTGGGAAGGAACAGTGATTAGTACAGTGATTGAAAATATATCAGCCCAGCTTCAGTTTGAATACTGCCATGAACACTACTGGTCAGTAGATGGCAGTAGAGACTTTGAAAACTTGCCAAAACAAAATTCCAGATAATCCATGTCTGCTACATTTACGATGCGTGGAAACGCAGACACAATAACAATGTCTATAAACCCAGAAAATATATTCACGAGAGTTTTAGGCACTAGAGTTTAATGCTGTTGTCCGTAGAGCCTGATCAGAGTGTTTCAAATGCATTTCTCATGTCGTGAACGTACTGAGATTACCCTATCACCCATAATGCATGCGGGAGCAGCATATATCCATACTAAAACCTTAAAAATTAGCGCATTACTTTAAAACTAAAACATACATCTGATATTGGCCTCTCTTCATTGGCTTCCTGTTAATTCTAGAATAGAATTTAAAATTCTTCTTCTTACTTATAAGGTTTTGAATAATCAGGTCCCATCTTATCTTAGGGACCTCGTAGTACCATATCACCCCAATAGAGCGCTTCGCTCTCAGACTGCAGGCTTACTTGTAGTTCCTAGGGTTTGTAAGAGTAGAATGGGAGGCAGAGCCTTCAGCTTTCAGGCTCCTCTCCTGTGGAACCAGCTCCCAATTCAGATCAGGGAGACAGACACCCTCTCTACTTTTAAGATTAGGCTTAAAACTTTCCTTTTTGCTAAAGCTTATAGTTAGGGCTGGATCAGGTGACCCTGAACCATCCCTTAGTTATGCTGCTATAGACGTAGACTGCTGGGGGGTTCCCATGATGCATTGTTTCTTTCTCTTTTTGCTCTGTATGCACCACTCTGCATTTAATCATTAGTGATCGATCTCTGCTCCCCTCCACAGCATGTCTTTTTCCTGGTTCTCTCCCTCAGCCCCAACCAGTCCCAGCAGAAGACTGCCCCTCCCTGAGCCTGGTTCTGCTGGAGGTTTCTTCCTGTTAAAAGGGAGTTTTTCCTTCCCACTGTAGCCAAGTGCTTGCTCACAGGGGGTCGTTTTGACCGTTGGGGTTTTACATAATTATTGTATGGCCTTGCCTTACAATATAAAGCGCCTTGGGGCAACTGTTTGTTGTGATTTGGCGCTATATAAAAAAAATTGATTGATTGATTGATAAAACTTCAGACATGACATTAATTTAAATAACTTGTCCGAAATTAGTTTGGTTAAAATTTGAACCATAAGTTAAAAATGTATGCCTCTGGATTACTTGGGTGATATTGCCCTCGTATTAGTATGGGGTTAAAAGAAATGAGGGGTTTTTTGGGACCAGTTCTCCTTTGCCTGCAGAGGATAGAGCAGTTTCTTCTGGAAGCAACTCTCCTCTGTTTTGCAGAGGGTAGAACTACACACCTGCTACAAAACATTTAACAGGTAGGTGCTCCAACCTTCCTTTTCTCTCAAAAATTCTTGAAAGGGTAGTTGTAAAACAGCTAACTGATCATCTGCAGAGGAATGGTCTATTTGAAGAGTTTCAGTCAGGTTTTAGAATTCATCATAGTACAGAAACAGCATTAGTGAAGGTTACAAATGATCTTCTTATGGCCTCGGACAGTGGACTCATCTCTGTGCTTGTTCTGTTAGACCTCAGTGCTGCTTTTGATACTGTTGACCATAAAATTTTATTACAGAGATTAGAGCATGCCATAGGTATTAAAGGCACTGCGCTGCTGTGGTTTGAATCATATTTGTCTAGTAGATTACAATTTGTTCATGTAAATGGGGAATCTTCTTCACAGACTAAAGTTAATTATGGAGTTCCACAAGGTTCTGTGCTAGGACCAATTTTATTCACTTTATACATGTTTCCCTTAGGCAGTATTATTAGACGGTATTGCTTAAATTTTCATTGTTACGCAGATGATACCCAGCTTTATCTATCCATGAAGCCAGAGGACACACACCAATTAGCTAAACTGCAGGATTGTCTTACAGACATAAAGACATGGATGACCTCTAATTTCCTGCTTTTAAACTCAGATAAAACTGAAGTTATTGTACTTGGCCCCACAAATCTTAGAAACATGGTGTCTAACCAGATCCTTACTGTGGATGGCATTACCCTGACCTCTAGTAATACTGTGAGAAATCTTGGAGTCATTTTTGATCAGGATATGTCATTCAAAGCGCATATTAAACAAATATGTAGGACTGCTTTTTTGCATTTACGCAATATCTCTAAAATCAGAAAGGTCTTGTCTCAGAGTGATGCTGAAAAACTAATTCATGCATTTATTTCCTCTAGGCTGGACTATTGTAATTCATTATTATCAGGTTGTCCTAAAAGTTCCCTAAAAAGCCTTCAGTTAATTCAAAATGCTGCAGCTAGAGTACTGACGGGGACTAGAAGGAGAGAGCATATCTCACCTATATTGGCCTGTCTTCATTGGCTTCCAAAAATTGATTGAATTGATTGATTGATTTAAAATTTTATAAATGTTTGTAGCTGTTCCGCTTTATTTACCACTTTATTGATCTAAAAGTTATCGGACAAAAATTTATCGCAAGATAATTAGTCCGATAATGGTTTTTAAAGTTATCTAAAAAGCTAATCCGATAATGAAAACATTATCTTCGATAATTATCGGTTATCGGAACTGTGCCCACCACTGAAAAAAGTCAGCGGGTTACAGAGCCTTATCTCACTGCGCCCCAGCTCTGTGGAATGATCTGCCTGCGCAGATTCGACAGTCGGACTCTGTGGAGACTTTTAAGGCCAGACTGAAGACACACTTTTTTCCCTGTTTTATCATTAGTATTTTATTCGATTGTGTGTCTTCTTTTATTCTTTTTATTTATTTTATTCCTTCTACTTGTTTATGTTTTAAATATTTTATTACGTTTTTAATCTTAATTTGTTTTATTCTGCTTTTTAAATGATGTTTGTGAAGCTCCTTGAGGTGACTAGTCGTGATTTGGCACTATAAAAGTTAAGAAATTTGAATTTTGATTCAAATTAGCATCAGAACCAGAGACAATAAATACTGGAACAGATTCACATGAGTGCGCAGAGATTAGCTTAGCTGGGATCACATTCTGAAGTAATGAGGAAATAATGGAGCTTTGACTCACCCGTAGTACTGGTTTTAACTGCGCAGGGGCACCCCTGACCAGTCAATCAGCGATCACATGCCCTGCTTGCCCACAGTAACACAGACCCTCATCCCTACGATGCTGGCATTCCTCCGTAGATAAACCAGTATGACCCAACTGCATGGGTTCATCCATGGTACTGTGAGGGTAGCTGGAGCAGAGATGATTCAGGATGGTCACCTGTGCAGGCGGTGTAGCAGAATGCTGAGCTGAGAGGTGGGGATCTCGTCGAGGTCGTTCCACCATTCGACGGTCGGTGCAGATGGCTAGAGCAGTGAGCTTGTCCAGATCTTCAGGGAGTTTGACAGTGATGAGCTGACTCTGGATATGGTCGGCCAGGCCCTGAAAGAAGACGTCCTGGAGGGCAGCTGGATTCCATTCACTCTTGGATGCCAGGATGCAGAAGTCGATCGTGTAGTTGGCAACTCGTCCGTCTCACTGCCTTAGCTTCATCAGGAATTGTGCTGCTTCATGTCCCATAGGAATACTTGCTGCAGTGCTGTCTTGAATGCTTGGAGAGAGACACATGAGGAGGACAGCCTGCCCCACTTTGCTGTTGCCCACGCTGCAGCTCGGCCAGTAAGGTGAGTTATCATGAATGCTGTCATCGTCGTTTCAGATGGAAACATTGATGACATTAACATGAAATGCAGTTCACACTGGGTGATAAATGGCTTGACGTCTCCGGACTCACCGAAGAAACACTCGGATCACGACAGCTGGTTACAAAAAACAGGTTCAGCTGTGGATGCCGGCGGGGCTGCACTTGGTCCCAGAAGTGGATGACTGGTAGTCGCGGGAGCTGAGTCAGTTCAGGCCTGAATGGTCAGCTTAGCAAGACGTTGCTCCATCTGTGAGCTCATGTAAGACATGAATGAGTCTTGCCGTTTAGCAAGGTTGCTGAATCCGGAGCTTAATGCTGTGAGATGGTCTTCTTGCTGTGCGAGCTGGCAGCTATGATGGCATATCACCAGCTGGAACAAGTTTGACTACGCTGTGTCCATCGTTGGCCAGATTGTTCTATCAAGCTTGGTGGACAGCGACATCCCAGTGTGTAGTGAGTACCTTATATGGCAGCACCTGTTGTGAAAGTGTCGTGACACGGACCCACAATAGGGGGCGTTAATGAACGGACAGTGGAATAGCCAAAAGGTAACAATTTAATGTTGTGAATCACACAACGATGTACAGACAATAACAATACAGTGACTGTCAATCATACACCAGGTGACGTGTGGGCAGGCTCGACGATAGAAGACGCCTGGCGAGAGAAAAGCCGGACCCACACAGCTTCCACCGCCAATGGAGCTGAAGAACACCGGAGCCGCCAAGCCCTGCACCCCAGGTGGCCGCTGTCTTCAGCAATCAGACCCGGTACTGCTGGCAGAGAACAGAGACAGTCCAGATGAGTGTGAGGTCGCACACTCAGTAATCCCACAGTCTGTATTCAGTAAAGGAGGGAGAACCTCCACCTCCAATTACACACTCGTGCAGCTCCTGTCTAACCACTTATCTGGTTGGAGTGTGAAGCGAAGCCGTCGCTGATCACACCAAACGCCAATCCCACATATAAGGCAAACACCACAGGATAACGGCTGCAAAAGAAGTTCAGACTATTACACAATGTTTTGCTCAGCAGAGAAAATTACCTGATTGGTAGTTGATTTCTCGGCGGGGAGGTGGAGTTGCAGTCCGGCCTTTATGGTGGTGGTGATGAGTAGTGGATGAGTGACAGCTGGTACGGATGATGAGTGACAGCTGTCACTCCTGGTCGCTCCGACGCCCTCTCGTGCTTGAAGCCTGCACTTCAAGCAGGGCGCCATCTTGTGGTGGTGGGCCAGCAGTACCTCCTCTTCAGCGGCCCACACAACAGCACCGTCACATCGGGGTGAATGTGAGGCATTATTTGTAAAGTGTTTTGAGTGTGTAATGTAAATGCAGTACATTTACATTTACCATTTATGGGAAAGTGCTCCAAGAAAAACGTTACCATTTATCAGAATGAAAGGGTGTCCAGTTCATGATTATGTTCTAAATTTGGTCAAGGTATTAGTGCATTAAATTAATTGCTTTAATTATAATGAAATAAATAATTTAATTAAATGATGAAGTTTTTCTCTGTATTTTATTTGCAAATATATATATACGAGGTCTGTCCAAAAAGTAACGAACCTTTTTATTTTTTTCAAAAACTATATGGATTTGAATCACGTGTGATTGCATCAGCCAAGCTTGAACCTTCGTGCGCATGCGTGAGTTTTTTCACGCCTGTCGGTTGCATCATTCGCCTGTGAGCAGGCTTTGAGTGAGCACTGGTCCACCCCCCTCGTCGGATTTTCATTGTCAGGGAAATGTCTGAACGATTTGGAGCTTTGCTGCATCAAATTTTTCCAGAAACTGTGAGAGACAGCCAGGTGGACACCATTCGCTAAATTCAGATGGCTTTCAGGGACGATTTTATGGGGATCACACAGATTGAGGAGTGTTACAGCCGTTTTAAAGACCGCCCACAGCAGCTGAGAGTGCGCCGCATTCCGAGCAGCGATCGACAGCCTGAAACGACTAGATCATTTCCAAACTGAACGCTGTGTTGATCAGGGACGTTGTCTGACTACCACAGAAATGGCAGAAGACGTGGACATCAAGACTTTTTCGGCACATTCCACTGTTACAGGAGTTTTTGTCATGGAAAGAGGAGCGGAGGAATGCGCCACCGTGCTGCGAATGGCGCGGCACAAAACCACCTCCGTGTTGGTCTCACAGGACGGCTTTCAGATGGCTTTCAGATGGCTTTCGGTGGCTTTTCAGTCGTGTGACTATCCGAGAAATTGTGGATTAGCTGGACATGCCAGAACATGTCCTGTGAGGCTTCATCACGGCGTTGCTTTGCGCCATGCGGCTCTGTCCCGACGCGCGAATTCCTGTGGTTTTGTCCCGCGCCATTCGCGGCACGGTGGCGCATTCCTCCGCTCCTCTTTCCATGACAAAAACTCCTGTAACAGTGGAATGTGCCGAAAAAGTCTCAATCCCATCGTCACGTCTTCCGAAGACGAAGCAGAGACTGGGGACTCAGAGGCGGACTCATCCATTACCCAGGCTGAAGTTACCGAGGTGGTTAGAAAGCTCGTCGGTGGCAAGGCTCCTGGGGTGGATGAAATCTGTCCTGAGTACCTTAAGTCTCTGGATGTTGTGGGACTGTCTTGGCTGACACGCCTCAGCAACATCACCTGGCGATCATGGACAGTGCCTCTGGATTGGCAGACCGGGGTGGTGATCCCTCTGTTTAAGAAGGGGGACTGGAGGGTGTGTTCCAACTATAGGGGGATCACACTCCTCAGCCTCCCTGGTAAGGTCTATTCCAGAGTACTGGAGAGGAGAATTCGACCGATGGTCAAACCTCGGATTCAGGAGGAGCAGTGTGGTTTTTGTTCTGGTCGCGGCACACTGGACCAGCTCTACACGCTCCATCGGGTCCTCGAGGGTTCATGGGAGTTCGCCCAACCAGTCCACATGTGTTTTGTGAATCTGGAGAAAGCGTTCAACCGTGTCCCTCAGGGCACCCTGTGGGGAGTGCTCCGGGAGTACGGGGTCCAGAGTCCTTTGCTAAGGGCTATCCGGTCCCTGTACGACCGCAGCAGGAGCTTGGTTCGCATTGCCGGTAGTAAGTCAAACCTGTTTCCAGTTCACGTTGGCCTCTGCCAGGGCTGCCCTTTGTCACCGGTTCTGTTCATTATTTTTATGGACAGAATTTCTAGGTGCAGCCAGGGTGTAGTGGGGGTCTGGTTTGGGAACCACAGAATCTCATCTCTGCTGTTTGCGGACGATGTGGTTCTGTTGGCTTCCTCAAATCAGGACCTTCAGCGTGCACTGGGGCGGTTTGCAGACGAGTGTGAAGCGTCCGGGATGAAAATCAGCACCTCCAAATCCGATGCCATGGTTCTCTTCAGGTCGGTGGAGTGTCCTTGCCTCAAGTGGAGGAGTTTAAGTATCTCAGTTCACGAGTGAGGGACGGATGGAGCGTGAGATCGATAGACGGATCGGTGCAGCATCTGCAGTGATGCGGTCGCTGTATCGGACCGTCGTGGTGAAGAGAGAGCTGAGTAGGGGGGCAAAGCTCTTGATTTACCGATCGATCTATGTTCCGATCCTCACCTATGGTCATGAGATTTGGCTCATGACAGAAAGAACGAGATCGTGAGTACAAGCGGCCGAGATGAGGTTTCCTCCGCAGGGTGGCTGGGCGCTCCCTTAGAGATAGGGTGAGGAGCTCGGTCACTCAAGAGGAGCTCGGAGTCAAGATGCTGCTCCTCCACGTCGAAAGGAGTCAGTTGAGGTGGCGCGGGCATCTTTTCCGGATGCCCCCTGGACGCCTCGCTGGAGAGGTATTCCTGGCATGTCCCATTGGGAGGAGGCCCCGGGGAAGACCCAGGACACGCTGGAGGGACTACATCTCTCGGCTGGCTTGGGAACACCTTGGGGTTCCCCCGGAGGAGCTGGGGGAGGTGTGTGTGGATCGGGAGGTCTGGGCGGCTTTGCTTGAGCTGCTGCCCCCGTGACCCGACTTGGATAAAGCGGAAGAAAATGAATGGATGGATGGATGTGTGTATATATATATATATATATATATATATATATATATATATATATATATATATATATATATATATATACACACACACACACACACACACACACATACACACACACACACATACAGTGGTGGGCACAATTAAGCTAATCCGATAGCAGATAATTATCAAAGCTTATATTTTTGTTGTTGGATTAGCTTTTCAGTTTTAGTTTTAAAACCATCATCGGACCAATTATCTTCCGATAAATTTAGTTCCGATAACTTTCAGTCCGATAACATTTTCTTTGCTGGTAAAGCTTAACGGTCAAAAATATTTGTAAACCCTAAAATCAAACATTTTAGTCTGTTTGTTGTGTGTTTGTAGCCGCTGGGCAGACCGGCTGCCTGTCGCTTGCTGATAACATCATCATTAAGCGCAAAACATGATTGGCTGATCAACACAGCCTCTTGCTTGCGTACATTGTGGGTAGTTCAGGTTCATGTTGGACATTACAGTAACTCGTCCACTCGACACAAAAACAAAAGATACTATTAACATTATTTTATTTTATTTTGTTGTGGCTGCACCATGAGAGGGACTTTTCTCTTCACGTTTAGACACTAATTTGGATTTAAAAAAGGACGCTGAAACGAACAGCTAAGAATTTCTATTTACTATGTGTTACTCTGCCAATCAATTCATTAATGCATGTATTTTGGTTGTTTAAGTGGCAGGGCTGAAACCGTGTGAAAAAAGCAGCAGCTTTTAGCTCGTAAATGACGGTGTATCTAATACCGCGATAGACTGTGACTTCTAACACTGTGTTTTACTGCTTTTGAAAGATGATGTCAGTGTTTGGGGTTTAATTTTTTATTTATTCATTTTTCGTATGTTCTTTGTGTATGTGATCCTTGAATTTACCCAGCAGCCCCTGCAGCGCTTAAAGTGAAACTGGTTTATCAGAAGCCGACAGTGTAATCTGATGTGGCCGCATCCAAATCAATACTAATAGTTATCGGTTATCTGTAATAAGGATACATTTTTTTTTAGCAGTTTATCGGTTTATCGTTATAAAAGATAAGTTTTCAGTTGTTTGATTAATGGTTATCGAAGCTAACGTTTTGGTTAGCTGTGCCCACCACTGTACACACACTTATTTTTATATATATATATATATATATATATATATATATATATATATATATATATATATATATATATGACAAAACAGGCACCCATACAAAAGGCACACACAAAGAATCAAATCAAATCAATTTTATTTATATAGCGCCAAATCACAACAAACAGTCGCCCCAAGGTGCTTTATATTGTAAGGCAAAAGCCATACAATAATTACAGAAAAACCCCAACGGTCTAAACGACCCCCTATGAGCAAGCACTTGGCGACAGTGGGAAGGAAAACTCCCTTTTAACAGGAAGAAACCTCCAGCAGAACCAGGCTCAGGGAGGGGCAGTCTTCTGCTGGGACTGGTTGGGGCTGAGGGAGAGAACCAGGAAAAAGACATGCTGTGGAGGGGAGCAGAGATCAATCACTAATGATTAAATGCAGAGTGGTGCATACAGAGCAAAAAGAGAAAGAAACACTCAGTGCATCATGGGAACCCCCCAGCAGTCTAAGTCTATAGCAGCATAACTAAGGGATGGTTCAGGGTCACCTGATCCAACCCTAACTAAGAACAGATAAAAAAGAACAGATAATCTCACCAGACATCACAGTACCAGCAAATCGAGCTTAGGTAAATCAGCATCAAAAGGATGGTGATGCTATGGATGTGGGGTAATTTGAACATGTTCCAGGAAAGGTCCCCATATTCTTGAAAATCTGGCCTGTATATTTGTATGATGGACAGCATCTCCTGGAGCCAGTGCAAGCTAGGTGCAGCGGCACAGGTGCAGCAGCTTTTAGCTCTCCAATTTGGTGCTGGCAGTCTCGTGCAGACCTTTTTATCTCCCAAGTGAGTTCAGAGTAGTCATTGTGTTTGCTGTTTCCATCCCACCCGATGCTAACGTTAGCACGGCTCTTAGCCTCTTGCTTGCCTGTGTAAATAAACAGCAGCTTGCCCACCCGGATGGCATTTGTATTGTTGTTGGTGACTTCAACCAAGCGGGTTTAAAGACTGTACTCCCTAAGTTTGTCCAGTACGTGAAGTGTGCCACCAGAGGGGAAAATACTTTGGACCATGTTTACTCAAACATAAAACATGCGTACAAAGGCACTCCCCTCCCCCTTCTCGCTGGATAGGACCATCTCTGCCTGTCCCTCACCCCCACCTACACCCCCTTGCTGAGGCAAACAAAGCCACAATGTTAGACAATCCAAACCTGGCCTGAAGGAGCGCTCTCCCAGCTACAGGACTGCCTCTCTCAAACTGTATGGGATTTATTTTCCAGTCACAACCTGCAGGAGTACATTGACACCGTACTCTCTTACATTATGAACTGTGTTGACACTGTCACCGTCAACAGAAGGGTCAGGGTTTTTCCGAACCAGAAGCCCTGGATGAACAGCGTAGTCCAGTCCCTATTAAAAAGCCGTAACACCGCCTTTAACTCAGTGGACAGGGCCCTGTACAACGTGGCCAGGTCCAACCTGAAAAGAGGCATCAGGGAGGCCAAGGCTGCCTACAAGAAGAAGATAGAGGACCACTTCGCTGTAAATGACCCCAGAAGGATGTGGCACGGAATAAATCATATAACCAACTACAGAAGCAGCAACCCAGGAAATGCTAGGTCTGACACCTTGCTGGCAGAGGAGCTTAACCGCTTCTTTGCCTGCTTCGAAGCAGACAGACCAGCAGCAACTCCACACCCACCACCCTCCAGCGCTAGCACGCTAACACTTCAGGAACAGAAGTGAGACGTGTGCTGAAGGCAGTGAACACCACGAAGGTGGCCGGCCCACGATGGTGTACCTGGAAAGGTACTCAAAACGTGCGCTAACCAACTGGCTGGAGTTTTCACCTGCATCTTCAACCTGTCCCTGTCATAGGCCATCATTCCACTCTGCCTCAAATCTTCCACCATTAGAAGTCGTCCCAGAGAAGTCAGCATTGGAGAGCATAAATGACTACAGGTCTGTTGCACTTACGCCTGTGGTTATGCAGTGCTTTGAAAGACTGGTCTCTCAGCACATCAGGGCCTGTCTGCCTCCCACTCTGGACCCCCACCAGTTTGCCTACAGGGCAAACCGCTCCACAGAGGATGCTATCACCACAGCTCTCCAGACCGCGCTGAGCCTCCTGGAGCACAGGATAGCTATGTGAGGATGCTCTTCCTGGACTTCAGCTCAGCCTTCACCCACATCATCCTGGAGATCCTGGTCCAGAACCTGACAGATCTGGGCATCTCCACCCCCATCTACCAGTGGATCAAGGACTTCCTCACAAACCGCCCACAGTCCGTGAAACTTGGCCGCCACCTTTCCTCCACCATCACACTCAGCACCGGTTCCCCTCAAGGCTGTGTACTGAGCCCCCTCCTGTTCACCCTTTACATGCACGACTGCTCTCCGACCCATCCCACAAACACCATCATAAGGTTTGCGGATGATACCACCGTGATTGGGCTCATCTCGGGGGGATGAGAACGACTACAGAGACAAGGTCAATCGACTGACAGCGTGGTGTTCAGCTAACAACCTGCCGCTGAACACCACAAAAACAAAATAAATAATCCTGGACTTCAGGAAGAACAGGGCTGACCCAGCCCCGCTCTACATCCAAGGGGACTGTGTGGAAAGGGTCAGCTCCATCAGGTTCCTGGGAGTGCACCTCTCTGACAGCCTCTCCTGGACTGCCAACACCACAGTGGTGGTGAAGAAATCCCAGCAGCGACTCCACTTCCTGAGGGTGCTCAGGAGAAACAATCTGGAGGAGAAGCTGCTGGTGTTGTTCTACAGAGCCACCATTGAGAGCATCCTGACGTACTGCATCACAGCGTGGTACGAGGGGTGCACAGCAGCAGACAGGAGAGCGCTGCAGAGGGTGATCAGAACGGCCAAGGGGATCACTGGCATCTCTCTGTCCAGCCTGGAAGACATTGCCAGCTCTCGCTACCTCAGCAGAGCTGCCATCATCATCATCAAAGACACATCCCATCCCAGAAACCACCTGTTTGACCTACTACCCTCCGGCCGACGGTACAGGTCAATCAAAACTAGGACAAACAGACTCAGGGACAGCTTTCTCGTCAGAGCAATCACTGCACTGAACAATAGCAAACCACTTTAATCTGCACTTTTCAAGTTTCTTGTGCAACACCGGTAAACCATGTGCAATGTTTCCCGTGCAATATTATCCCACAGTTGTATATAATTCTCGTTTTACATTTTACTTGTTCCACATTTTATTTTATTTAGTTGTACATATACTTTGAATAATTTATTGTTAAATTTTATTATCTTTTATTTCACTAACAATTACTCGCACCTCGGAAAAGCACCTTTTGGAGTTGGACTCAAATCACGTTGCAATGCAAATTACAATGACAATAAAGGCGATTCTGATTCTGAGAAAACAGGTGAAAATCTGTGAGCAGCAAAAGAAGGAGTTACATTGTGTGTTTGTGGATTTAAAGAATGCTTATGACAAGGTGCCAAGTGAAGAGCTTTGTGGTATTGTATGAGGAAGTCTGGAGTGGCAGAGAAGTATGTGAGGGTACAGGACATGTACAAGGACAGTGTGACAGCAGTAAGATGTGCAGTAGGAATGACAGACTCAATCAAGGTGGAGGTGGGATTACACCCAAGATCAGCTCTGACTCCTTTCTTGTTTGCAGTGGTGATGGACAGGTTGACAGATGAGATCAGACAGGAGTCCCCATGGACTATGATGTTTGCAGATGACATTGTGATCTGTAGTGAGAGTAGTCAGTAGGCGCAAGACTGAGTACATGTGTGTGAATGAGAGGGAGCCCGGTGGAATAGTGCAGTGACAAGGAGTACAGCTGTTGAAAGTAGATGCGTTTAAATACTTGGGGTCAACTGGATATGATTCCTTCGTTATGTTCTCTAATGTCATATACCAACACAGAGCAGAGTAGCTACCTAAACTCTGTAAGGGAGTTAGAGTATCTCGTCAATAGTTTTACATCCTCTTTGAAGACAACTTTGGATGCTGTAGCTCATCTGAAAAAGAGAGCTTTAAATCAGAAGTGTCTGACTCCGTGGTATAACTCACAAACTCGTAGCTTAAAGCAGATAACCCGTAAGTTGGAGAGGAAATGGCGTCTCACTAATTTAGAAGATCTTCACTTAGCCTGGAAAAAGAGTTTGTTGCTCTATAAAAAAGCCCTCCGTAAAGCTAGGACATCTTTCTACTCATCACTAATTGAAGAAAATAAGAATAACCTCAGGTTTCTTTTCAGCACTGTAGCTAGGCTGACAAAGAGTCAGAGCTCTATTGAGCTGAGTATTCCATTAACTTTAACTAGTAATGACTTCATGACTTTCTTTGCTAACAAAATTTTGACTATTAGAGAAAAAATTACTCATAACCATCCCAAAGATGTATCGTTATCTTTGGCTGCTTTCAGTGATGCCGGTATTTGGTTAGACTCTTTCTCTCCGGTTCTGTCTGAGTTATTTTCATTGGTTGCTTCGTCCAAACCATCGGCATGTTTATTGGACCCCATTCCTGCCAGGCTGCTCAAGGAAGTCCTACCATTATTTAATGCTTCAATCTTAAATATGATCAATCTATCTTTGTTAGTTGGTTATGTACCACAGGCCTTTAAGGTGGCAGTAATTAAACCATTACTTAAAAAGCCATCACTTGACCCAGCTATCTTAGCTAATTATAGGCCAATTTCCAACCTTCCTTTTCTCTCAAAGATTCTTGAGAGGGTAGTTGTAAAACAGCTAACTGATCACCTGCAGAGGAATGGTCTATTTGAAGAGTTTCAGTCAGGTTTTAGAATTCATCATAGTACAGAAACAGCATTAGTGAAGGTTACAAATGATCTTCTTATGGCTTCGGACAGTGGACTTATCTCTGTGCTTGTTCTGTTGGACCTCAGTGCTGCTTTTGATACTGTTGACCATAAAATTTTATTACAGAGATTAGAGCATGTCATAGGTATTAAAGGCACTGCGCTGCGGTGGTTTGAATCATATTTGTCTAATAGATTACAGTTTGTTCATGTAAATGGGGAATCTTCTTCACAGACTAAAGTTAATTATGGAGTTCCACAAGGTTCTGTGCTAGGACCAATTTTATTCACTTTATACATGCTTCCCTTAGGCAGTATTATTAGACGGTATTGCTTAAATTTTCATTGTTACGCAGATGATACCCAGCTTTATCTATCCATGAAGCCAGAGGATACACACCAATTAGCTAAACTGCAGGATTGTCTTACAGACATAAAGACATGGATGACCTCTAATTTCCTGCTTTTAAACTCAGATAAACTGAAGTTATTGTACTTGGCCCCACAAATCTTAGAAGCATGGTGTCTAACCAGATCGTTACTCTGGATGGCATTTCCCTGATCTCTAGTAATACTGTGAGAAATCTTGGAGTCATTTTTGATCAGGATATGTCATTCAAAGCGCATATTAAACAAATATGTAGGACTGCCTTTTGCATTTACGCAATATCTCTAAAATCAGAAAGGTCTTGTCTCAGAGTGATGCTGAAAAACTAATTCATGCATTTATTTCCTCTAGGCTGGACTATTGTAATTCATTATTATCAGGTTGTCCTAAACGTTCCCTAAAAAGCCTTCAGTTGGTTCAGAATGCTGCAGCTAGAGTACTGACGGGGACTAGCAGGAGAGAGCATATCTCACCCGTGTTGGCCTCTCTTCATTGGCTTCCTGTTAATTCTAGAATAGAATTTAAAATTCTTCTTCTTACTTATAAGGTTTTGAATAATCAGGTCCCATCTTAGGGACCTCGTAGTACCATATTACCCCATTAGAGCGCTTCGTTCTCAGACTGCGGGCTTACTTGTAGTTCCTAGGGTTTGTAAGAGTAGAATGGGAGGCAGAGCCTTCAGCTTTCAGGCTCCTCTCCTGTGGAACCAGCTCCCAATTCAGATCAGGGAGACAGATACCCTCTCTACTTTTAAGATTAGGCTTAAAACTTTCCTTTTCGCTAAGGCTTATAGTTAGGGCTGGATCGGGTGACCCTGGACCATCCCTTGGTTATGCTGCTTTAGACGTAGATTGTGGGGGGGTTCCCATGATGCACTGTTTCTTTCTCTTTTTGCTCCGTATGCATCACTCTGCATTTAATCATTAGTGATCGATCTCTGCCCCCCTTCACGGCATGTCTTTTTCCTGGTTTTTTCCCTCAGCCCCAACCAGTCTCAGCAGAAGACTGCCCCTCCCTGAGCCTGGTTCTGCTGGAGGTTTCTTCCTGTTAAAAGGGAGTTTTTCCTTCCCACTGTTGCCAAGTGCTTGCTCATAGGGGGTCGTTTTGACCGTTGGGGTTTTTCATAATTATTGTATGGCCTTGCCTTACAATATGGAGCGCCTTGGGGCAACTGTTTGTTGTGATTTGGCGCTATATAAGAAAAAAGTTGATTGATTGATTGATTGAACTGTCCAAAGTAAATGAGAGTGTGGTAGAGAGGTGAAGAAGAGAGTACAGGCAGGGTGGAGTGGGTGGAGAAAGGTGGCAGGAGTGATTTGTAACTGAAAAATATCTACAAGAGTCAATGGAAAGTTTCCAAGACAGTAGTGAGACCAGCCATATTGTTTGGCTTTGAGATGGTGGCACTAACAAAACGACAGGAGGCAGAGCTGATGATGCTGTGATTCTCTTTGGGAGTGATGGGGAAGGACAGGATTAGGAATGAACATGAGAACCATCCCTGGTTCTCAAGACCAGGCACCTAAGTGGCTGTACTCTACTCTGTTCTACTCTTCTATTCTATTCTCTTCTATTCTACTTTCCTTTTTTAGATAATTAGATATACCTTAGTATACACTAGTAGAGTTCTACCTTAGAATTGGAATGTATTGTAAAAGACATACCTTACTGAATTTACATGTTAGAGGGACAGCTCAGATGGAACATTTGGAGACAAAGTCAGAGAGGAGAGATTGCAATGGTTTGGACACATGCAGAGGAGGGCGAAGGATGCTGAGGATGGAGCAACCAGGCAGGAGGAGAAGAGGGAGGACAAAGAGGAGGTGGTTGGTGTGACAGAGGAAGATATACAGAGGACAGGGTGAGATGGAAACGATTGATCTGTTGTGGTGACCCTAATGGGAGCAGCTGAAAGAAGGAGAGCAACTACCATTGCAAGGTATAGAGCAGTCTGTAAATTATACGGTAGCTTCATAGACTCCGCTGAGCCTCCAAAGATGTCCAGGGGCCTTGTGTACAAAGACTTGCATTGACTTTCTACTAAAAGTTGGCGTACACTAAAACCCTGAATCAGGCGTAAGCACAAATATATTCAGATGTCTCAAAGTGTGCGTAGACATCAATCCACGCACGTTTGGTTTGTACATCCCACAGAATGTGGAATCAAGCACATGTGCACATGCACCAAACTCCTCCCTGGCCACACCTCTATCTGAATATGCAAATGTACTCAAATAGTCTGGTTGTGTCGTGCTGACGGCACAATAAGTGTCGAGTGTTGTGTGATTGATGACGTCCGTCATTGTCTCTGTGTTGTTTTGTGTAAAAGAACTTTCAGAGACATCATGCAAAAACAAGGAAAGCTGTGGTTAGAGCGCCATTCTCTCAGCTCGCTGTCATGTAAACGGAAATTAAATTCGTATATTTGTGTATGTAAATGTTGAACCGAGCTGCACGCAAACACTGAAGTAAAACAATATTAGGTGCATGGTGGCTGACAGTGTGTGACATTAACATAACACACGCTTTTACTGACAAATACTGAACACAGTTGGGGGCTTGTTAAGAGCCTCATCTCTAGTTCCACCATCAAGAAAAAGAAAACATTAATAATACAAAAAAAAAAAATTGAATGTGCACATGCCCAAATGTGTCCGTGCTGGTTTTCATTCGGAACAATTACATGGATAAATTATTTAACCACCAAGCACCCACCCCCACCCTACCATGGTGCATCGTGCCTCCAGTCTGATGTCCATTTGCGCATCACATATAATTTGAACATTGATGGAATGAAAATGTTTCCTATTAACAGAAACAAACCTTTATAGCAAAATGTGTGCAGTTAATATCTCCGATTACATTCAGGAAACCGGCTCACGGAATGCACCTGGATGAGATTCGGATGATTGTGTTCCACACAGCTGGCATGGCTCAGCGTAAGGTCGACTGGCACACTCCTGACTGATCAGTCAGCTCACGCTGGAATGCCCAGGAAGCCCAGCGTGGTCAGCACCTCTGTGGCCACAGACAACCCCTGGCTCCTCGCTGTATTGCGCTCTGGGCCGGCTACAGTTCTGTGCGCAACTCCAGCAACAGTGGCCTCGATAATCGAAATGTGTTTACAAGTCATTTATCATCATTTGCAAGTAAATCCTTGTGTTCCCTGAATACACGCTCACGTCAGATTGCGCCATTTGTAAGGTCCTCTAACAACACTAACGCAGTCACTGTTAGTGCCATTTTATGCATCACTTTGCACATGCTTTTATATCCACCCATATAACTGCAAACACGTGGGTGTGTAATTGTTCACCAGTGTGTCTCTGATGTGCACATTACTCTGATGACCTCATGTTTTCACACTATTAACGGTTCCCAGCATCACGTTTACATGTCCACAGAGGAACAGTAGCTGTAGAAACGTGTATGCCAGCCAGGATTTTTGCGTGATGCACCACACATTTCCAAGCTCACTTCACTTTTGATACATTTGCACATTGACGTGGAGACGAGCGTACGCCATGTTTTTGTATGTAAGCATGCTTTGTACATGAGGCCCCAGGCCCTGGTTTGGCTCAATGTCCCTGAAATAAGCTCTAGAGAGCCACTCAAAAAATTGCACTCCAAAAGCTGTGTAAAGTAGGACAGAGCCTTCTTACCTTAGAAGTAAAGGGGGCTTGATAAAACTGTGAAATTCAATTAGTGCTGAGTTTCTTCAGTGCCTTCAAATGTGCAAAAACCTGACCTCACTTTATACGGTGACCTAGCCCACAAACACTCCAAGAAACTAGAGATAAAGAATCAAACGTCACTCATTTTTGATATCTTGGAAGGGCAATAAAGTTGAACATTGAGCAGCAAAACATACCTGTGTTACAATGAAAAACAAACAGCAAGACTGACACCCAACAGGAAAGAAGGAGGAAAAACAACCCCATTTATACACATATACACAAACCCACCACCGACTGCTTCCCCAAGGGAAACACAATCACCTACATCCAACCCACATGTGCATTTAGTTAAATGAGTGTGTTTTTGTATTTTATAGGACAGCGTAAACATTGAAGCACAGGTTTGTGCGTAGGCATACATACTTTGTGAATGAGGCCCACTGATACTAACCTGGCTAAACTTGTTTAACTACATCTGTCAGTTGCAGAAAGTTGGTAAAACAGTTATATCTTCATATGTATGGTGGATTCTTTAGACATTGCGAATTTTCTAAATTTATTTTGCATTCACACTCTGACGATTAGCCTGGCATTTGTCGATGGAGAGTGAAAATGATTAATGTTGACCAGCACAAAGGTGTGTTGAGTAGTACACCAGCAGTACACCATTACTGCTTTGTTTGCCTCTGCTGGCCAACATCGGGGGCTTGACTAGATGTACCACCTCCTCTAGATCCTTTGTGCATGAGGGAATATGTAGAAATGTGAACAAATGTGAAGGAATATGTCAAACCTGTCTTGTCGGCGCACCACTAGCAAGTGACACAGTCGCTCAGTTACATCAAGTTTATATAGCCTACGCCTGTTCACATTTCAAATGAGTTGAGGATCAGCTCTGCCAAGTTACGCTACTGCTCCGCAGAGTGTGCTACCAATGCAGCTGACCTTCAATGGCAAAAATTGAACTATGTCCAATAGTAAGTCAGTGGACTGCCATGAAACATTGAGCTCCGCCAGTACAACATTGCCCTCCGCCGAGTTATGTCAGTCTGTGTAGAAGAGACGAATTTTGCACCCCTGTAGCGAAACTTCTCTAGCATTTCAAAGACAGTTTTAAGACTCTGCTACGTCAGCCAACGTCAACCACTTCACATCATAGCATGAATGGCCCATTACAAAACAACTCACCAGTCTAAAGCCTCTTTCACACCGGGGCTGCTCGCAGTTGCTTCCTGTGGTGTCATGATGACGCAGGAATATCTGCGTCAGGTGCACGCAGCAGGGGGCAGAGAGGAGGTGAGGACGCAGCCTGCAGGTTCTCTGCACAGAGAAGTCAGAGTGCACAGTCTGGCTGCAGACAGACTGTGCACTCTGACTTCTCTTCTTCTTTATATTTGTTCTTGTGCAGAGCTGCAGGGCTGTGCTCTGAGTTTTATAGTTTAGCTTTCCTCTTTTGAGCACGAGATGCATACACGCGCGTGCGAGCTAACCATCCGTAAGCAAATGTGGAGATGTCTGGAGTTCTACTTGATGTTGACATGTCCTGTCTCAGGACTTATGTTCTTTTTTGTCCTTTTTTTTAACTGTGATGTGAGACTTTGAGCAGAGAGCAAGGAACTAATGCCTGCAGCCAGACTTTTTTGTTCTTTTAATTGTTCACATGTGCGCGCATGAACGAATGTCCATGAGTGGGCTAGAGATGTCCGGACTTTTTACTGGATATTTCTGGTAATCAGTCTGTGAGAAGGACGTTTTTGGATTTTATTTAAACACATTTGTGAGAGAAGAAGCTGCAGCTGCCTCACAGTGCCTCTCTTCACCAGACAGCTCCACACAGAGAAGGAGCTGAGCTGCAATCAGCATTTTTTTTCTGTGGTCCTTTTTTATCAGTGTGCAGTTTTTACTGCATTAAGTACGCAGTATAAAAACAATCCTGCTTGATTTATACTGCGGGAACAATGGAAGACAGCAGGAATCATAAAATGGCTTCCGAGTCACGCCGGGTAGCGCCTCTTTGCCCCGAATTATGCCTCTTTGCCCCGACTTGCGCTGGAACCACTTCCTTTCTGTGTCGAGCACAAGACGCCAAAAAAATTAAATAGGTTTAATTTTTCAGCACCTGACTTGCTTCCTCCTTTGCGCCCCTCGCGCTGTTGTGGCACCATCATAATGACGCACGGCGCAACTGGGAGCAACCAGGAGCACCCCCGGTGTGAAAGGGGCTTAAAAGTCAACAGTTAGAAGAAAAAAACTGAAACATTTATCTTGCACTCTGAGCCAAAGTCCAAATATATCTTTGTGCAGCCCATTTTCACACATATTGTGTATCTCATAATATCACTCTGTATGTTCTGTACATCTTTCACTTACAGTGAGACCCTGTTTAAGAGGCCAAACACATTTTAATGTTGCATTCCCTGCATTTTCCAAATAGGCTACAGATGCTGGCTTTGTGGCTGACTGGTCTGCAGATTTTGGATCAATGACAGTGGATGAAGATGTTGCTGCAGGGCCAGAGGAAGTGCAGGGTGGAGAACAGGGTGGAGGCCATGGCTGGCTTCCTGCTGGAGATACAGCTACTCTGTCTCAGACACAAGCCATTGAGCCACACACAGCAGCTGGAGATGAGGTTAGTAGCTGGGAACCCAACATTCAGGCTGAGCCCCACACTGACCTCTCTGCAGTCAAAGGGTATTCCATGAAGGAAGGGTTGGAAGTGTCAGGGGAAGGTGGGACATGGCAGGAGGACAGAAGACAGTCCACTCCAGGATTTATCTTTTCCAATGAATACGGTGAACAGATTGAAGATACCACAGACAACAGTGGAGACAAGTTGTGCAGGTCTCCTGATGGCTCTGGCTGTGAATATGAAACAGCTGAGGAGTGGGGCAATGTAGGTCAGAGTGGCATCTCGATGAACACAGGTGATAAACATCTATGTGAAGATTGGGGGGTACATTGGTTTGACACAGAAGAGCTACAAGAGAGACACGAAGCAGAGAAAAACTATCCTTCAAATAAAGGACAGCTGTCTGAGACTCAACTTGAGATTACATCTGTTGATCCCAATCATTTAGAGAATGCTTCAGAGCTGGCAGATAAAAATGTGTTTTCAACAGATCTCATCAGTGCAACTCAGACAGGAAGTGCGTTTGAATCAGATCCTTTTGCTGAAGCACAGGAAGGAGGTGCGTTTGAATCAGATCCTTTTGCTGAAGCACAGGAAGGAGGTGCGTTTGAATCAGATCCTTTTGCTGAAGCACAGGAAGGAGGTGCGTTCGAATCAGATCCTTTTGTTGAAGCACAGGAAGGAGGTGCGTTTGAATTAGATCCTTTTGCTGAAGCACAGGAAGGAGGTACGTTTGAATCAGATCCTTTTGCTGAAGCACAGGAAGGAGGTGCGTTTGAATCAGATCCTTTTGTTGAAGCACAGGAAGGAGGTGCGTTTGAATCAGATCCTTTTGTTGAAGCACAGGAAGGAGGTATGTTTGAATCAGATACTTTTGCTGAAGCACAGGAAGGAGGTGCGTTTGAATCAGATCCTTTTGTTGAAGCAAAGGAAGGAGGTGCGTTTGAATCAGATCCTTTTGCTGAAGCACAGGAAGGAGCTGCGTTTGAATCAGATACTTTTGCTGAAGCACAGGAAGGAGGTGCGTTTGAATCAGATCCTTTTGTTGAAGCAAAGGAAGGAGGTGCGTTTGAATCAGATCCTTTTGCTGAAGCACAGGAAGGAGGTGCGTTTGAATCAGATCCTTTTGTTGAAGCACAGGAAGGAGGTGCGTTTGAATCAGATCCTTTTGCTGAAGCACAGGAAGGAGGTGCGTTCGAATCAGATCCTTTTGCTGAAGCACAGGAAGGAGGTGCGTTCGAATCAGATCCTTTTGCTGAAGCACAGGAAGGAGGTGCGTTTGAATCAGATCCTTTTGCTGAAGCACAGGAAGGAGGTGCGTTCGAATCAGATCCTTTTGCTGAAGCACAGGAAGGAGGTGCGTTTGAATCAGATCCTTTTGTCGAAGCACAGGAAGGAGGTATGTTTGAATCAGATCTTTTTGTTGAAGCAAAGGAAGGAGGCAAACAAAGCCACAATGTTAGACAATCCAAACCTGGCCTGAAGGAGCGCTCTCCCAGCTACAGGACTGCCTCTCTCAAACTGTATGGGATTTATTTTCCAGTCACAACCTGCAGGAGTACATTGACACCGTACTCTCTTACATTATGAACTGTGTTGACACTGTCACCGTCAACAGAAGGGTCAGGGTTTTTCCGAACCAGAAGCCCTGGATGAACAGCGTAGTCCAGTCCCTATTAAAAAGCCGTAACACCGCCTTTAACTCAGTGGACAGGGCCCTGTACAACGTGGCCAGGTCCAACCTGAAAAGAGGCATCAGGGAGGCCAAGGCTGCCTACAAGAAGAAGATAGAGGACCACTTCGCTGTAAATGACCCCAGAAGGATGTGGCACGGAATAAATCATATAACCAACTACAGAAGCAGCAACCCAGGAAATGCTAGGTCTGACACCTTGCTGGCAGAGGAGCTTAACCGCTTCTTTGCCTGCTTCGAAGCAGACAGACCAGCAGCAACTCCACACCCACCACCCTCCAGCGCTAGCACGCTAACACTTCAGGAACAGAAGTGAGACGTGTGCTGAAGGCAGTGAACACCACGAAGGTGGCCGGCCCACGATGGTGTACCTGGAAAGGTACTCAAAACGTGCGCTAACCAACTGGCTGGAGTTTTCACCTGCATCTTCAACCTGTCCCTGTCATAGGCCATCATTCCACTCTGCCTCAAATCTTCCACCATTAGAAGTCGTCCCAGAGAAGTCAGCATTGGAGAGCATAAATGACTACAGGTCTGTTGCACTTACGCCTGTGGTTATGCAGTGCTTTGAAAGACTGGTCTCTCAGCACATCAGGGCCTGTCTGCCTCCCACTCTGGACCCCCACCAGTTTGCCTACAGGGCAAACCGCTCCACAGAGGATGCTATCACCACAGCTCTCCAGACCGCGCTGAGCCTCCTGGAGCACAGGATAGCTATGTGAGGATGCTCTTCCTGGACTTCAGCTCAGCCTTCACCCACATCATCCTGGAGATCCTGGTCCAGAACCTGACAGATCTGGGCATCTCCACCCCCATCTACCAGTGGATCAAGGACTTCCTCACAAACCGCCCACAGTCCGTGAAACTTGGCCGCCACCTTTCCTCCACCATCACACTCAGCACCGGTTCCCCTCAAGGCTGTGTACTGAGCCCCCTCCTGTTCACCCTTTACATGCACGACTGCTCTCCGACCCATCCCACAAACACCATCATAAGGTTTGCGGATGATACCACCGTGATTGGGCTCATCTCGGGGGGATGAGAACGACTACAGAGACAAGGTCAATCGACTGACAGCGTGGTGTTCAGCTAACAACCTGCCGCTGAACACCACAAAAACAAAATAAATAATCCTGGACTTCAGGAAGAACAGGGCTGACCCAGCCCCGCTCTACATCCAAGGGGACTGTGTGGAAAGGGTCAGCTCCATCAGGTTCCTGGGAGTGCACCTCTCTGACAGCCTCTCCTGGACTGCCAACACCACAGTGGTGGTGAAGAAATCCCAGCAGCGACTCCACTTCCTGAGGGTGCTCAGGAGAAACAATCTGGAGGAGAAGCTGCTGGTGTTGTTCTACAGAGCCACCATTGAGAGCATCCTGACGTACTGCATCACAGCGTGGTACGAGGGGTGCACAGCAGCAGACAGGAGAGCGCTGCAGAGGGTGATCAGAACGGCCAAGGGGATCACTGGCATCTCTCTGTCCAGCCTGGAAGACATTGCCAGCTCTCGCTACCTCAGCAGAGCTGCCATCATCATCATCAAAGACACATCCCATCCCAGAAACCACCTGTTTGACCTACTACCCTCCGGCCGACGGTACAGGTCAATCAAAACTAGGACAAACAGACTCAGGGACAGCTTTCTCGTCAGAGCAATCACTGCACTGAACAATAGCAAACCACTTTAATCTGCACTTTTCAAGTTTCTTGTGCAACACCGGTAAACCATGTGCAATGTTTCCCGTGCAATATTATCCCACAGTTGTATATAATTCTCGTTTTACATTTTACTTGTTCCACATTTTATTTTATTTAGTTGTACATATACTTTGAATAATTTATTGTTAAATTTTATTATCTTTTATTTCACTAACAATTACTCGCACCTCGGAAAGCACCTTTTGGAGTTGGACTCAAATCACGTTGCAATGCAAATTACAATGACAATAAAGGCGATTCTGATTCTGAGAAAACAGGTGAAAATCTGTGAGCAGCAAAAGAAGGAGTTACATTGTGTGTTTGTGGATTTAAAGAATGCTTATGACAAGGTGCCAAGTGAAGAGCTTTGTGGTATTGTATGAGGAAGTCTGGAGTGGCAGAGAAGTATGTGAGGGTACAGGACATGTACAAGGACAGTGTGACAGCAGTAAGATGTGCAGTAGGAATGACAGACTCAATCAAGGTGGAGGTGGGATTACACCCAAGATCAGCTCTGACTCCTTTCTTGTTTGCAGTGGTGATGGACAGGTTGACAGATGAGATCAGACAGGAGTCCCCATGGACTATGATGTTTGCAGATGACATTGTGATCTGTAGTGAGAGTAGTCAGTAGGCGCAAGACTGAGTACATGTGTGTGAATGAGAGGGAGCCCGGTGGAATAGTGCAGTGACAAGGAGTACAGCTGTTGAAAGTAGATGCGTTTAAATACTTGGGGTCAACTGGATATGATTCCTTCGTTATGTTCTCTAATGTCATATACCAACACAGAGCAGAGTAGCTACCTAAACTCTGTAAGGGAGTTAGAGTATCTCGTCAATAGTTTTACATCCTCTTTGAAGACAACTTTGGATGCTGTAGCTCATCTGAAAAAGAGAGCTTTAAATCAGAAGTGTCTGACTCCGTGGTATAACTCACAAACTCGTAGCTTAAAGCAGATAACCCGTAAGTTGGAGAGGAAATGGCGTCTCACTAATTTAGAAGATCTTCACTTAGCCTGGAAAAAGAGTTTGTTGCTCTATAAAAAAGCCCTCCGTAAAGCTAGGACATCTTTCTACTCATCACTAATTGAAGAAAATAAGAATAACCTCAGGTTTCTTTTCAGCACTGTAGCTAGGCTGACAAAGAGTCAGAGCTCTATTGAGCTGAGTATTCCATTAACTTTAACTAGTAATGACTTCATGACTTTCTTTGCTAACAAAATTTTGACTATTAGAGAAAAAATTACTCATAACCATCCCAAAGATGTATCGTTATCTTTGGCTGCTTTCAGTGATGCCGGTATTTGGTTAGACTCTTTCTCTCCGGTTCTGTCTGAGTTATTTTCATTGGTTGCTTCGTCCAAACCATCGGCATGTTTATTGGACCCCATTCCTGCCAGGCTGCTCAAGGAAGTCCTACCATTATTTAATGCTTCAATCTTAAATATGATCAATCTATCTTTGTTAGTTGGTTATGTACCACAGGCCTTTAAGGTGGCAGTAATTAAACCATTACTTAAAAAGCCATCACTTGACCCAGCTATCTTAGCTAATTATAGGCCAATTTCCAACCTTCCTTTTCTCTCAAAGATTCTTGAGAGGGTAGTTGTAAAACAGCTAACTGATCACCTGCAGAGGAATGGTCTATTTGAAGAGTTTCAGTCAGGTTTTAGAATTCATCATAGTACAGAAACAGCATTAGTGAAGGTTACAAATGATCTTCTTATGGCTTCGGACAGTGGACTTATCTCTGTGCTTGTTCTGTTGGACCTCAGTGCTGCTTTTGATACTGTTGACCATAAAATTTTATTACAGAGATTAGAGCATGTCATAGGTATTAAAGGCACTGCGCTGCGGTGGTTTGAATCATATTTGTCTAATAGATTACAGTTTGTTCATGTAAATGGGGAATCTTCTTCACAGACTAAAGTTAATTATGGAGTTCCACAAGGTTCTGTGCTAGGACCAATTTTATTCACTTTATACATGCTTCCCTTAGGCAGTATTATTAGACGGTATTGCTTAAATTTTCATTGTTACGCAGATGATACCCAGCTTTATCTATCCATGAAGCCAGAGGATACACACCAATTAGCTAAACTGCAGGATTGTCTTACAGACATAAAGACATGGATGACCTCTAATTTCCTGCTTTTAAACTCAGATAAAACTGAAGTTATTGTACTTGGCCCCACAAATCTTAGAAGCATGGTGTCTAACCAGATCGTTACTCTGGATGGCATTTCCCTGATCTCTAGTAATACTGTGAGAAATCTTGGAGTCATTTTTGATCAGGATATGTCATTCAAAGCGCATATTAAACAAATATGTAGGACTGCCTTTTTGCATTTACGCAATATCTCTAAATCAGAAAGGTCTTGTCTCAGAGTGATGCTGAAAAACTAATTCATGCATTTATTTCCTCTAGGCTGGACTATTGTAATTCATTATTATCAGGTTGTCCTAAACGTTCCCTAAAAAGCCTTCAGTTGGTTCAGAATGCTGCAGCTAGAGTACTGACGGGGACTAGCAGGAGAGAGCATATCTCACCCGTGTTGGCCTCTCTTCATTGGCTTCCTGTTAATTCTAGAATAGAATTTAAATTCTTCTTCTTACTTATAAGGTTTTGAATAATCAGGTCCCATCTTAGGGACCTCGTAGTACCATATTACCCCATTAGAGCGCTTCGTTCTCAGACTGCGGGCTTACTTGTAGTTCCTAGGGTTTGTAAGAGTAGAATGGGAGGCAGAGCCTTCAGCTTTCAGGCTCCTCTCCTGTGGAACCAGCTCCCAATTCAGATCAGGGAGACAGATACCCTCTCTACTTTTAAGATTAGGCTTAAAACTTTCCTTTTCGCTAAGGCTTATAGTTAGGGCTGGATCGGGTGACCCTGGACCATCCCTTGGTTATGCTGCTTTAGACGTAGATTGTGGGGGGGTTCCCATGATGCACTGTTTCTTTCTCTTTTTGCTCCGTATGCATCACTCTGCATTTAATCATTAGTGATCGATCTCTGCCCCCCTTCACGGCATGTCTTTTTCCTGGTTTTTTCCCTCAGCCCCAACCAGTCTCAGCAGAAGACTGCCCCTCCCTGAGCCTGGTTCTGCTGGAGGTTTCTTCCTGTTAAAAGGGAGTTTTTCCTTCCCACTGTTGCCAAGTGCTTGCTCATAGGGGGTCGTTTTGACCGTTGGGGTTTTTCATAATTATTGTATGGCCTTGCCTTACAATATGGAGCGCCTTGGGGCAACTGTTTGTTGTGATTTGGCGCTATATAAGAAAAAAGTTGATTGATTGATTGATTGAACTGTCCAAAGTAAATGAGAGTGTGGTAGAGAGGTGAAGAAGAGAGTACAGGCAGGGTGGAGTGGGTGGAGAAAGGTGGCAGGAGTGATTTGTAACTGAAAAATATCTACAAGAGTCAATGGAAAGTTTCCAAGACAGTAGTGAGACCAGCCATATTGTTTGGCTTTGAGATGGTGGCACTAACAAAACGACAGGAGGCAGAGCTGATGATGCTGTGATTCTCTTTGGGAGTGATGGGGAAGGACAGGATTAGGAATGAACATGAGAACCATCCCTGGTTCTCAAGACCAGGCACCTAAGTGGCTGTACTCTACTCTGTTCTACTCTTCTATTCTATTCTCTTCTATTCTACTTTCCTTTTTTAGATAATTAGATATACCTTAGTATACACTAGTAGAGTTCTACCTTAGAATTGGAATGTATTGTAAACGACATACCTTACTGAATTTACATGTTAGAGGGACAGCTCAGATGGAACATTTGGAGACAAAGTCAGAGAGGAGAGATTGCAATGGTTTGGACACATGCAGAGGAGGGCGAAGGATGCTGAGGATGGAGCAACCAGGCAGGAGGAGAAGAGGGAGGACAAAGAGGAGGTGGTTGGTGTGACAGAGGAAGATATACAGAGGACAGGGTGAGATGGAAACGATTGATCTGTTGTGGTGACCCCTAATGGGAGCAGCTGAAAGAAGGAGAGCAACTACCATTGCAAGGTATAGAGCAGTCTGTAAATTATACGGTAGCTTCATAGACTCCGCTGAGCCTCCAAAGATGTCCAGGGGCCTTGTGTACAAAGACTTGCATTGACTTTCTACTAAAAGTTGGCGTACACTAAAACCCTGAATCAGGCGTAAGCACAAATATATTCAGATGTCTCAAAGTGTGCGTAGACATCAATCCACGCACGTTTGGTTTGTACATCCCACAGAATGTGGAATCAAGCACATGTGCACATGCACCAAACTCCTCCCTGGCCACACCTCTATCTGAATATGCAAATGTACTCAAATAGTCTGGTTGTGTCGTGCTGACGGCACAATAAGTGTCGAGTGTTGTGTGATTGATGACGTCCGTCATTGTCTCTGTGTTGTTTTGTGTAAAAGAACTTTCAGAGACATCATGCAAAAACAAGGAAAGCTGTGGTTAGAGCGCCATTCTCTCAGCTCGCTGTCATGTAAAACGGAAATTAAATTCGTATATTTGTGTATGTAAATGTTGAACCGAGCTGCACGCAAACACTGAAGTAAAACAATATTAGGTGCATGGTGGCTGACAGTGTGTGACATTAACATAACACACGCTTTTACTGACAAATACTGAACACAGTTGGGGGCTTGTTAAGAGCCTCATCTCTAGTTCCACCATCAAGAAAAAGAAAACATTAATAATACAAAAAAAAAAAATTGAATGTGCACATGCCCAAATGTGTCCGTGCTGGTTTTCATTCGGAACAATTACATGGATAAATTATTTAACCACCAAGCACCCACCCCACCCTACCATGGTGCATCGTGCCTCCAGTCTGATGTCCATTTGCGCATCACATATAATTTGAACATTGATGGAATGAAAATGTTTCCTATTAACAGAAACAAACCTTTATAGCAAAATGTGTGCAGTTAATATCTCCGATTACATTCAGGAAACCGGCTCACGGAATGCACCTGGATGAGATTCGGATGATTGTGTTCCACACAGCTGGCATGGCTCAGCGTAAGGTCGACTGGCACACTCCTGACTGATCAGTCAGCTCACGCTGGAATGCCCAGGAAGCCCAGCGTGGTCAGCACCTCTGTGGCCACAGACAACCCCTGGCTCCTCGCTGTATTGCGCTCTGGGCCGGCTACAGTTCTGTGCGCAACTCCAGCAACAGTGGCCTCGATAATCGAAATGTGTTTACAAGTCATTTATCATCATTTGCAAGTAAATCCTTGTGTTCCCTGAATACACGCTCACGTCAGATTGCGCCATTTGTAAGGTCCTCTAACAACACTAACGCAGTCACTGTTAGTGCCATTTTATGCATCACTTTGCACATGCTTTTATATCCACCCATATAACTGCAAACACGTGGGTGTGTAATTGTTCACCAGTGTGTCTCTGATGTGCACATTACTCTGATGACCTCATGTTTTCACACTATTAACGGTTCCCAGCATCACGTTTACATGTCCACAGAGGAACAGTAGCTGTAGAAACGTGTATGCCAGCCAGGATTTTTGCGTGATGCACCACACATTTCCAAGCTCACTTCACTTTTGATACATTTGCACATTGACGTGGAGACGAGCGTACGCCATGTTTTTGTATGTAAGCATGCTTTGTACATGAGGCCCCAGGCCCTGGTTTGGCTCAATGTCCCTGAAATAAGCTCTAGAGAGCCACTCAAAAAATTGCACTCCAAAAGCTGTGTAAAGTAGGACAGAGCCTTCTTACCTTAGAAGTAAAGGGGGCTTGATAAAACTGTGAAATTCAATTAGTGCTGAGTTTCTTCAGTGCCTTCAAATGTGCAAAAACCTGACCTCACTTTATACGGTGACCTAGCCCACAAACACTCCAAGAAACTAGAGATAAAGAATCAAACGTCACTCATTTTTGATATCTTGGAAGGGCAATAAAGTTGAACATTGAGCAGCAAAACATACCTGTGTTACAATGAAAAACAACAGCAAGACTGACACCCAACAGGAAAGAAGGAGGAAAAACAACCCCATTTATACACATATACACAAACCCACCACCGACTGCTTCCCCAAGGGAAACACAATCACCTACATCCAACCCACATGTGCATTTAGTTAAATGAGTGTGTTTTTGTATTTTATAGGACAGCGTAAACATTGAAGCACAGGTTTGTGCGTAGGCATACATACTTTGTGAATGAGGCCCACTGATACTAACCTGGCTAAACTTGTTTAACTACATCTGTCAGTTGCAGAAAGTTGGTTAAAACAGTTATATCTTCATATGTATGGTGGATTCTTTAGACATTGCGAATTTTCTAAATTTATTTTGCATTCACACTCTGACGATTAGCCTGGCATTTGTCGATGGAGAGTGAAAATGATTAATGTTGACCAGCACAAAGGTGTGTTGAGTAGTACACCAGCAGTACACCATTACTGCTTTGTTTGCCTCTGCTGGCCAACATCGGGGGCTTGACTAGATGTACCACCTCCTCTAGATCCTTTGTGCATGAGGGAATATGTAGAAATGTGAACAAATGTGAAGGAATATGTCAAACCTGTCTTGTCGGCGCACCACTAGCAAGTGACACAGTCGCTCAGTTACATCAAGTTTATATAGCCTACGCCTGTTCACATTTCAAATGAGTTGAGGATCAGCTCTGCCAAGTTACGCTACTGCTCCGCAGAGTGTGCTACCAATGCAGCTGACCTTCAATGGCAAAAATTGAACTATGTCCAATAGTAAGTCAGTGGACTGCCATGAAACATTGAGCTCCGCCAGTACAACATTGCCCTCCGCCGAGTTATGTCAGTCTGTGTAGAAGAGACGAATTTTGCACCCCTGTAGCGAAACTTCTCTAGCATTTCAAAGACAGTTTTAAGACTCTGCTACGTCAGCCAACGTCAACCACTTCACATCATAGCATGAATGGCCCATTACAAAACAACTCACCAGTCTAAAGCCTCTTTCACACCGGGGCTGCTCGCAGTTGCTTCCTGTGGTGTCATGATGACGCAGGAATATCTGCGTCAGGTGCACGCAGCAGGGGGCAGAGAGGAGGTGAGGACGCAGCCTGCAGGTTCTCTGCACAGAGAAGTCAGAGTGCACAGTCTGGCTGCAGACAGACTGTGCACTCTTGACTTCTCTTCTTCTTATATTTGTTCTTGTGCAGAGCTGCAGGGCTGTGCTCTGAGTTTTATAGTTTAGCTTTCCTCTTTTGAGCACGAGATGCATACACGCGCGTGCGAGCTAACCATCCGTAAGCAAATGTGGAGATGTCTGGAGTTCTACTTGATGTTGACATGTCCTGTCTCAGGACTTATGTTCTTTTTTGTCCTTTTTTTTTAACTGTGATGTGAGACTTTGAGCAGAGAGCAAGGAACTAATGCCTGCAGCCAGACTTTTTTGTTCTTTTAATTGTTCACATGTGCGCGCATGAACGAATGTCCATGAGTGGGCTAGAGATGTCCGGACTTTTTACTGGATATTTCTGGTAATCAGTCTGTGAGAAGGACGTTTTTGGATTTTATTTAAACACATTTGTGAGAGAAGAAGCTGCAGCTGCCTCACAGTGCCTCTCTTCACCAGACAGCTCCACACAGAGAAGGAGCTGAGCTGCAATCAGCATTTTTTTTCTGTGGTCCTTTTTTATCAGTGTGCAGTTTTTACTGCATTAAGTACGCAGTATAAAAACAATCCTGCTTGATTTATACTGCGGGAACAATGGAAGACAGCAGGAATCATAAAATGGCTTCCGAGTCACGCCGGGTAGCGCCTCTTTGCCCCGAATTATGCCTCTTTGCCCCGACTTGCGCTGGAACCACTTCCTTTCTGTGTCGAGCACAAGACGCCAAAAAAATTAAATAGGTTTAATTTTTCAGCACCTGACTTGCTTCCTCCTTTGCGCCCCTCGCGCTGTTGTGGCACCATCATAATGACGCACGGCGCAACTGGGAGCAACCAGGAGCACCCCCGGTGTGAAAGGGGCTTAAAAGTCAACAGTTAGAAGAAAAAAACTGAAACATTTATCTTGCACTCTGAGCCAAAGTCCAAATATATCTTTGTGCAGCCCATTTTCACACATATTGTGTATCTCATAATATCACTCTGTATGTTCTGTACATCTTTCACTTACAGTGAGACCCTGTTTAAGAGGCCAAACACATTTTAATGTTGCATTCCCTGCATTTTCCAAATAGGCTACAGATGCTGGCTTTGTGGCTGACTGGTCTGCAGATTTTGGATCAATGACAGTGGATGAAGATGTTGCTGCAGGGCCAGAGGAAGTGCAGGGTGGAGAACAGGGTGGAGGCCATGGCTGGCTTCCTGCTGGAGATACAGCTACTCTGTCTCAGACACAAGCCATTGAGCCACACACAGCAGCTGGAGATGAGGTTAGTAGCTGGGAACCCAACATTCAGGCTGAGCCCCACACTGACCTCTCTGCAGTCAAAGGGTATTCCATGAAGGAAGGGTTGGAAGTGTCAGGGGAAGGTGGGACATGGCAGGAGGACAGAAGACAGTCCACTCCAGGATTTATCTTTTCCAATGAATACGGTGAACAGATTGAAGATACCACAGACAACAGTGGAGACAAGTTGTGCAGGTCTCCTGATGGCTCTGGCTGTGAATATGAAACAGCTGAGGAGTGGGGCAATGTAGGTCAGAGTGGCATCTCGATGAACACAGGTGATAAACATCTATGTGAAGATTGGGGGGTACATTGGTTTGACACAGAAGAGCTACAAGAGAGACACGAAGCAGAGAAAAACTATCCTTCAAATAAAGGACAGCTGTCTGAGACTCAACTTGAGATTACATCTGTTGATCCCAATCATTTAGAGAATGCTTCAGAGCTGGCAGATAAAAATGTGTTTTCAACAGATCTCATCAGTGCAACTCAGACAGGAAGTGCGTTTGAATCAGATCCTTTTGCTGAAGCACAGGAAGGAGGTGCGTTTGAATCAGATCCTTTTGCTGAAGCACAGGAAGGAGGTGCGTTTGAATCAGATCCTTTTGCTGAAGCACAGGAAGGAGGTGCGTTCGAATCAGATCCTTTTGTTGAAGCACAGGAAGGAGGTGCGTTTGAATTAGATCCTTTTGCTGAAGCACAGGAAGGAGGTACGTTTGAATCAGATCCTTTTGCTGAAGCACAGGAAGGAGGTGCGTTTGAATCAGATCCTTTTGTTGAAGCACAGGAAGGAGGTGCGTTTGAATCAGATCCTTTTGTTGAAGCACAGGAAGGAGGTATGTTTGAATCAGATACTTTTGCTGAAGCACAGGAAGGAGGTGCGTTTGAATCAGATCCTTTTGTTGAAGCAAAGGAAGGAGGTGCGTTTGAATCAGATCCTTTTGCTGAAGCACAGGAAGGAGCTGCGTTTGAATCAGATACTTTTGCTGAAGCACAGGAAGGAGGTGCGTTTGAATCAGATCCTTTTGTTGAAGCAAAGGAAGGAGGTGCGTTTGAATCAGATCCTTTTGCTGAAGCACAGGAAGGAGGTGCGTTCGAATCAGATCCTTTTGTTGAAGCACAGGAAGGAGGTGCGTTTGAATCAGATCCTTTTGCTGAAGCACAGGAAGGAGGTGCGTTCGAATCAGATCCTTTTGCTGAAGCACAGGAAGGAGGTGCGTTCGAATCAGATCCTTTTGCTGAAGCACAGGAAGGAGGTGCGTTTGAATCAGATCCTTTTGCTGAAGCACAGGAAGGAGGTGCGTTCGAATCAGATCCTTTTGCTGAAGCACAGGAAGGAGGTGCGTTTGAATCAGATCCTTTTGTCGAAGCACAGGAAGGAGGTATGTTTGAATCAGATCTTTTTGTTGAAGCAAAGGAAGGAGGCAAACAAAGCCACAATGTTAGACAATCCAAACCTGGCCTGAAGGAGCGCTCTCCCAGCTACAGGACTGCCTCTCTCAAACTGTATGGGATTTATTTTCCAGTCACAACCTGCAGGAGTACATTGACACCGTACTCTCTTACATTATGAACTGTGTTGACACTGTCACCGTCAACAGAAGGGTCAGGGTTTTTCCGAACCAGAAGCCCTGGATGAACAGCGTAGTCCAGTCCCTATTAAAAAGCCGTAACACCGCCTTTAACTCAGTGGACAGGGCCCTGTACAACGTGGCCAGGTCCAACCTGAAAAGAGGCATCAGGGAGGCCAAGGCTGCCTACAAGAAGAAGATAGAGGACCACTTCGCTGTAAATGACCCCAGAAGGATGTGGCACGGAATAAATCATATAACCAACTACAGAAGCAGCAACCCAGGAAATGCTAGGTCTGACACCTTGCTGGCAGAGGAGCTTAACCGCTTCTTTGCCTGCTTCGAAGCAGACAGACCAGCAGCAACTCCACACCCACCACCCTCCAGCGCTAGCACGCTAACACTTCAGGAACAGAAGTGAGACGTGTGCTGAAGGCAGTGAACACCACGAAGGTGGCCGGCCCACGATGGTGTACCTGGAAAGGTACTCAAAACGTGCGCTAACCAACTGGCTGGAGTTTTCACCTGCATCTTCAACCTGTCCCTGTCATAGGCCATCATTCCACTCTGCCTCAAATCTTCCACCATTAGAAGTCGTCCCAGAGAAGTCAGCATTGGAGAGCATAAATGACTACAGGTCTGTTGCACTTACGCCTGTGGTTATGCAGTGCTTTGAAAGACTGGTCTCTCAGCACATCAGGGCCTGTCTGCCTCCCACTCTGGACCCCCACCAGTTTGCCTACAGGGCAAACCGCTCCACAGAGGATGCTATCACCACAGCTCTCCAGACCGCGCTGAGCCTCCTGGAGCACAGGATAGCTATGTGAGGATGCTCTTCCTGGACTTCAGCTCAGCCTTCACCCACATCATCCTGGAGATCCTGGTCCAGAACCTGACAGATCTGGGCATCTCCACCCCCATCTACCAGTGGATCAAGGACTTCCTCACAAACCGCCCACAGTCCGTGAAACTTGGCCGCCACCTTTCCTCCACCATCACACTCAGCACCGGTTCCCCTCAAGGCTGTGTACTGAGCCCCCTCCTGTTCACCCTTTACATGCACGACTGCTCTCCGACCCATCCCACAAACACCATCATAAGGTTTGCGGATGATACCACCGTGATTGGGCTCATCTCGGGGGGATGAGAACGACTACAGAGACAAGGTCAATCGACTGACAGCGTGGTGTTCAGCTAACAACCTGCCGCTGAACACCACAAAAACAAAATAAATAATCCTGGACTTCAGGAAGAACAGGGCTGACCCAGCCCCGCTCTACATCCAAGGGGACTGTGTGGAAAGGGTCAGCTCCATCAGGTTCCTGGGAGTGCACCTCTCTGACAGCCTCTCCTGGACTGCCAACACCACAGTGGTGGTGAAGAAATCCCAGCAGCGACTCCACTTCCTGAGGGTGCTCAGGAGAAACAATCTGGAGGAGAAGCTGCTGGTGTTGTTCTACAGAGCCACCATTGAGAGCATCCTGACGTACTGCATCACAGCGTGGTACGAGGGGTGCACAGCAGCAGACAGGAGAGCGCTGCAGAGGGTGATCAGAACGGCCAAGGGGATCACTGGCATCTCTCTGTCCAGCCTGGAAGACATTGCCAGCTCTCGCTACCTCAGCAGAGCTGCCATCATCATCATCAAAGACACATCCCATCCCAGAAACCACCTGTTTGACCTACTACCCTCCGGCCGACGGTACAGGTCAATCAAAACTAGGACAAACAGACTCAGGGACAGCTTTCTCGTCAGAGCAATCACTGCACTGAACAATAGCAAACCACTTTAATCTGCACTTTTCAAGTTTCTTGTGCAACACCGGTAAACCATGTGCAATGTTTCCCGTGCAATATTATCCCACAGTTGTATATAATTCTCGTTTTACATTTTACTTGTTCCACATTTTATTTTATTTAGTTGTACATATACTTTGAATAATTTATTGTTAAATTTTATTATCTTTTATTTCACTAACAATTACTCGCACCTCGGAAAAGCACCTTTTGGAGTTGGACTCAAATCACGTTGCAATGCAAATTACAATGACAATAAAGGCGATTCTGATTCTGAGAAAACAGGTGAAAATCTGTGAGCAGCAAAAGAAGGAGTTACATTGTGTGTTTGTGGATTTAAAGAATGCTTATGACAAGGTGCCAAGTGAAGAGCTTTGTGGTATTGTATGAGGAAGTCTGGAGTGGCAGAGAAGTATGTGAGGGTACAGGACATGTACAAGGACAGTGTGACAGCAGTAAGATGTGCAGTAGGAATGACAGACTCAATCAAGGTGGAGGTGGGATTACACCCAAGATCAGCTCTGACTCCTTTCTTGTTTGCAGTGGTGATGGACAGGTTGACAGATGAGATCAGACAGGAGTCCCCATGGACTATGATGTTTGCAGATGACATTGTGATCTGTAGTGAGAGTAGTCAGTAGGCGCAAGACTGAGTACATGTGTGTGAATGAGAGGGAGCCCGGTGGAATAGTGCAGTGACAAGGAGTACAGCTGTTGAAAGTAGATGCGTTTAAATACTTGGGGTCAACTGGATATGATTCCTTCGTTATGTTCTCTAATGTCATATACCAACACAGAGCAGAGTAGCTACCTAAACTCTGTAAGGGAGTTAGAGTATCTCGTCAATAGTTTTACATCCTCTTTGAAGACAACTTTGGATGCTGTAGCTCATCTGAAAAAGAGAGCTTTAAATCAGAAGTGTCTGACTCCGTGGTATAACTCACAAACTCGTAGCTTAAAGCAGATAACCCGTAAGTTGGAGAGGAAATGGCGTCTCACTAATTTAGAAGATCTTCACTTAGCCTGGAAAAAGAGTTTGTTGCTCTATAAAAAAGCCCTCCGTAAAGCTAGGACATCTTTCTACTCATCACTAATTGAAGAAAATAAGAATAACCTCAGGTTTCTTTTCAGCACTGTAGCTAGGCTGACAAAGAGTCAGAGCTCTATTGAGCTGAGTATTCCATTAACTTTAACTAGTAATGACTTCATGACTTTCTTTGCTAACAAAATTTTGACTATTAGAGAAAAAATTACTCATAACCATCCCAAAGATGTATCGTTATCTTTGGCTGCTTTCAGTGATGCCGGTATTTGGTTAGACTCTTTCTCTCCGGTTCTGTCTGAGTTATTTTCATTGGTTGCTTCGTCCAAACCATCGGCATGTTTATTGGACCCCATTCCTGCCAGGCTGCTCAAGGAAGTCCTACCATTATTTAATGCTTCAATCTTAAATATGATCAATCTATCTTTGTTAGTTGGTTATGTACCACAGGCCTTTAAGGTGGCAGTAATTAAACCATTACTTAAAAAGCCATCACTTGACCCAGCTATCTTAGCTAATTATAGGCCAATTTCCAACCTTCCTTTTCTCTCAAAGATTCTTGAGAGGGTAGTTGTAAAACAGCTAACTGATCACCTGCAGAGGAATGGTCTATTTGAAGAGTTTCAGTCAGGTTTTAGAATTCATCATAGTACAGAAACAGCATTAGTGAAGGTTACAAATGATCTTCTTATGGCTTCGGACAGTGGACTTATCTCTGTGCTTGTTCTGTTGGACCTCAGTGCTGCTTTTGATACTGTTGACCATAAAATTTTATTACAGAGATTAGAGCATGTCATAGGTATTAAAGGCACTGCGCTGCGGTGGTTTGAATCATATTTGTCTAATAGATTACAGTTTGTTCATGTAAATGGGGAATCTTCTTCACAGACTAAAGTTAATTATGGAGTTCCACAAGGTTCTGTGCTAGGACCAATTTTATTCACTTTATACATGCTTCCCTTAGGCAGTATTATTAGACGGTATTGCTTAAATTTTCATTGTTACGCAGATGATACCCAGCTTTATCTATCCATGAAGCCAGAGGATACACACCAATTAGCTAAACTGCAGGATTGTCTTACAGACATAAAGACATGGATGACCTCTAATTTCCTGCTTTTAAACTCAGATAAAACTGAAGTTATTGTACTTGGCCCCACAAATCTTAGAAGCATGGTGTCTAACCAGATCGTTACTCTGGATGGCATTTCCCTGATCTCTAGTAATACTGTGAGAAATCTTGGAGTCATTTTTGATCAGGATATGTCATTCAAAGCGCATATTAAACAAATATGTAGGACTGCCTTTTTGCATTTACGCAATATCTCTAAAATCAGAAAGGTCTTGTCTCAGAGTGATGCTGAAAAACTAATTCATGCATTTATTTCCTCTAGGCTGGACTATTGTAATTCATTATTATCAGGTTGTCCTAAACGTTCCCTAAAAAGCCTTCAGTTGGTTCAGAATGCTGCAGCTAGAGTACTGACGGGGACTAGCAGGAGAGAGCATATCTCACCCGTGTTGGCCTCTCTTCATTGGCTTCCTGTTAATTCTAGAATAGAATTTAAAATTCTTCTTCTTACTTATAAGGTTTTGAATAATCAGGTCCCATCTTAGGGACCTCGTAGTACCATATTACCCCATTAGAGCGCTTCGTTCTCAGACTGCGGGCTTACTTGTAGTTCCTAGGGTTTGTAAGAGTAGAATGGGAGGCAGAGCCTTCAGCTTTCAGGCTCCTCTCCTGTGGAACCAGCTCCCAATTCAGATCAGGGAGACAGATACCCTCTCTACTTTTAAGATTAGGCTTAAAACTTTCCTTTTCGCTAAGGCTTATAGTTAGGGCTGGATCGGGTGACCCTGGACCATCCCTTGGTTATGCTGCTTTAGACGTAGATTGTGGGGGGGTTCCCATGATGCACTGTTTCTTTCTCTTTTTGCTCCGTATGCATCACTCTGCATTTAATCATTAGTGATCGATCTCTGCCCCCCTTCACGGCATGTCTTTTTCCTGTTTTTTTCCCTCAGCCCCAACCAGTCTCAGCAGAAGACTGCCCCTCCCTGAGCCTGGTTCTGCTGGAGGTTTCTTCCTGTTAAAAGGGAGTTTTTCCTTCCCACTGTTGCCAAGTGCTTGCTCATAGGGGGTCGTTTTGACCGTTGGGGTTTTTCATAATTATTGTATGGCCTTGCCTTACAATATGGAGCGCCTTGGGGCAACTGTTTGTTGTGATTTGGCGCTATATAAGAAAAAAGTTGATTGATTGATTGATTGAACTGTCCAAAGTAAATGAGAGTGTGGTAGAGAGGTGAAGAAGAGAGTACAGGCAGGGTGGAGTGGGTGGAGAAAGGTGGCAGGAGTGATTTGTAACTGAAAAATATCTACAAGAGTCAATGGAAAGTTTCCAAGACAGTAGTGAGACCAGCCATATTGTTTGGCTTTGAGATGGTGGCACTAACAAAACGACAGGAGGCAGAGCTGATGATGCTGTGATTCTCTTTGGGAGTGATGGGGAAGGACAGGATTAGGAATGAACATGAGAACCATCCCTGGTTCTCAAGACCAGGCACCTAAGTGGCTGTACTCTACTCTGTTCTACTCTTCTATTCTATTCTCTTCTATTCTACTTTCCTTTTTTAGATAATTAGATATACCTTAGTATACACTAGTAGAGTTCTACCTTAGAATTGGAATGTATTGTAAAAGACATACCTTACTGAATTTACATGTTAGAGGGACAGCTCAGATGGAACATTTGGAGACAAAGTCAGAGAGGAGAGATTGCAATGGTTTGGACACATGCAGAGGAGGGCGAAGGATGCTGAGGATGGAGCAACCAGGCAGGAGGAGAAGAGGGAGGACAAAGAGGAGGTGGTTGGTGTGACAGAGGAAGATATACAGAGGACAGGGTGAGATGGAAACGATTGATCTGTTGTGGTGACCCCTAATGGGAGCAGCTGAAAGAAGGAGAGCAACTACCATTGCAAGGTATAGAGCAGTCTGTAAATTATACGGTAGCTTCATAGACTCCGCTGAGCCTCCAAAGATGTCCAGGGGCCTTGTGTACAAAGACTTGCATTGACTTTCTACTAAAAGTTGGCGTACACTAAAACCCTGAATCAGGCGTAAGCACAAATATATTCAGATGTCTCAAAGTGTGCGTAGACATCAATCCACGCACGTTTGGTTTGTACATCCCACAGAATGTGGAATCAAGCACATGTGCACATGCACCAAACTCCTCCCTGGCCACACCTCTATCTGAATATGCAAATGTACTCAAATAGTCTGGTTGTGTCGTGCTGACGGCACAATAAGTGTCGAGTGTTGTGTGATTGATGACGTCCGTCATTGTCTCTGTGTTGTTTTGTGTAAAAGAACTTTCAGAGACATCATGCAAAAACAAGGAAAGCTGTGGTTAGAGCGCCATTCTCTCAGCTCGCTGTCATGTAAAACGGAAATTAAATTCGTATATTTGTGTATGTAAATGTTGAACCGAGCTGCACGCAAACACTGAAGTAAAACAATATTAGGTGCATGGTGGCTGACAGTGTGTGACATTAACATAACACACGCTTTTACTGACAAATACTGAACACAGTTGGGGGCTTGTTAAGAGCCTCATCTCTAGTTCCACCATCAAGAAAAAGAAAACATTAATAATACAAAAAAAAAAAATTGAATGTGCACATGCCCAAATGTGTCCGTGCTGGTTTTCATTCGGAACAATTACATGGATAAATTATTTAACCACCAAGCACCCACCCCCACCCTACCATGGTGCATCGTGCCTCCAGTCTGATGTCCATTTGCGCATCACATATAATTTGAACATTGATGGAATGAAAATGTTTCCTATTAACAGAAACAAACCTTTATAGCAAAATGTGTGCAGTTAATATCTCCGATTACATTCAGGAAACCGGCTCACGGAATGCACCTGGATGAGATTCGGATGATTGTGTTCCACACAGCTGGCATGGCTCAGCGTAAGGTCGACTGGCACACTCCTGACTGATCAGTCAGCTCACGCTGGAATGCCCAGGAAGCCCAGCGTGGTCAGCACCTCTGTGGCCACAGACAACCCCTGGCTCCTCGCTGTATTGCGCTCTGGGCCGGCTACAGTTCTGTGCGCAACTCCAGCAACAGTGGCCTCGATAATCGAAATGTGTTTACAAGTCATTTATCATCATTTGCAAGTAAATCCTTGTGTTCCCTGAATACACGCTCACGTCAGATTGCGCCATTTGTAAGGTCCTCTAACAACACTAACGCAGTCACTGTTAGTGCCATTTTATGCATCACTTTGCACATGCTTTTATATCCACCCATATAACTGCAAACACGTGGGTGTGTAATTGTTCACCAGTGTGTCTCTGATGTGCACATTACTCTGATGACCTCATGTTTTCACACTATTAACGGTTCCCAGCATCACGTTTACATGTCCACAGAGGAACAGTAGCTGTAGAAACGTGTATGCCAGCCAGGATTTTTGCGTGATGCACCACACATTTCCAAGCTCACTTCACTTTTGATACATTTGCACATTGACGTGGAGACGAGCGTACGCCATGTTTTTGTATGTAAGCATGCTTTGTACATGAGGCCCCAGGCCCTGGTTTGGCTCAATGTCCCTGAAATAAGCTCTAGAGAGCCACTCAAAAAATTGCACTCCAAAAGCTGTGTAAAGTAGGACAGAGCCTTCTTACCTTAGAAGTAAAGGGGGCTTGATAAAACTGTGAAATTCAATTAGTGCTGAGTTTCTTCAGTGCCTTCAAATGTGCAAAAACCTGACCTCACTTTATACGGTGACCTAGCCCACAAACACTCCAAGAAACTAGAGATAAAGAATCAAACGTCACTCATTTTTGATATCTTGGAAGGGCAATAAAGTTGAACATTGAGCAGCAAAACATACCTGTGTTACAATGAAAAACAAACAGCAAGACTGACACCCAACAGGAAAGAAGGAGGAAAAACAACCCCATTTATACACATATACACAAACCCACCACCGACTGCTTCCCCAAGGGAAACACAATCACCTACATCCAACCCACATGTGCATTTAGTTAAATGAGTGTGTTTTTGTATTTTATAGGACAGCGTAAACATTGAAGCACAGGTTTGTGCGTAGGCATACATACTTTGTGAATGAGGCCCACTGATACTAACCTGGCTAAACTTGTTTAACTACATCTGTCAGTTGCAGAAAGTTGGTAAAACAGTTATATCTTCATATGTATGGTGGATTCTTTAGACATTGCGAATTTTCTAAATTTATTTTGCATTCACACTCTGACGATTAGCCTGGCATTTGTCGATGGAGAGTGAAAATGATTAATGTTGACCAGCACAAAGGTGTGTTGAGTAGTACACCAGCAGTACACCATTACTGCTTTGTTTGCCTCTGCTGGCCAACATCGGGGGCTTGACTAGATGTACCACCTCCTCTAGATCCTTTGTGCATGAGGGAATATGTAGAAATGTGAACAAATGTGAAGGAATATGTCAAACCTGTCTTGTCGGCGCACCACTAGCAAGTGACACAGTCGCTCAGTTACATCAAGTTTATATAGCCTACGCCTGTTCACATTTCAAATGAGTTGAGGATCAGCTCTGCCAAGTTACGCTACTGCTCCGCAGAGTGTGCTACCAATGCAGCTGACCTTCAATGGCAAAAATTGAACTATGTCCAATAGTAAGTCAGTGGACTGCCATGAAACATTGAGCTCCGCCAGTACAACATTGCCCTCCGCCGAGTTATGTCAGTCTGTGTAGAAGAGACGAATTTTGCACCCCTGTAGCGAAACTTCTCTAGCATTTCAAAGACAGTTTTAAGACTCTGCTACGTCAGCCAACGTCAACCACTTCACATCATAGCATGAATGGCCCATTACAAAACAACTCACCAGTCTAAAGCCTCTTTCACACCGGGGCTGCTCGCAGTTGCTTCCTGTGGTGTCATGATGACGCAGGAATATCTGCGTCAGGTGCACGCAGCAGGGGGCAGAGAGGAGGTGAGGACGCAGCCTGCAGGTTCTCTGCACAGAGAAGTCAGAGTGCACAGTCTGGCTGCAGACAGACTGTGCACTCTGACTTCTCTTCTTCTTTATATTTGTTCTTGTGCAGAGCTGCAGGGCTGTGCTCTGAGTTTTATAGTTTAGCTTTCCTCTTTTGAGCACGAGATGCATACACGCGCGTGCGAGCTAACCATCCGTAAGCAAATGTGGAGATGTCTGGAGTTCTACTTGATGTTGACATGTCCTGTCTCAGGACTTATGTTCTTTTTTGTCCTTTTTTTTAACTGTGATGTGAGACTTTGAGCAGAGAGCAAGGAACTAATGCCTGCAGCCAGACTTTTTTGTTCTTTTAATTGTTCACATGTGCGCGCATGAACGAATGTCCATGAGTGGGCTAGAGATGTCCGGACTTTTTACTGGATATTTCTGGTAATCAGTCTGTGAGAAGGACGTTTTTGGATTTTATTTAAACACATTTGTGAGAGAAGAAGCTGCAGCTGCCTCACAGTGCCTCTCTTCACCAGACAGCTCCACACAGAGAAGGAGCTGAGCTGCAATCAGCATTTTTTTTCTGTGGTCCTTTTTTATCAGTGTGCAGTTTTTACTGCATTAAGTACGCAGTATAAAAACAATCCTGCTTGATTTATACTGCGGGAACAATGGAAGACAGCAGGAATCATAAAATGGCTTCCGAGTCACGCCGGGTAGCGCCTCTTTGCCCCGAATTATGCCTCTTTGCCCCGACTTGCGCTGGAACCACTTCCTTTCTGTGTCGAGCACAAGACGCCAAAAAAATTAAATAGGTTTAATTTTTCAGCACCTGACTTGCTTCCTCCTTTGCGCCCCTCGCGCTGTTGTGGCACCATCATAATGACGCACGGCGCAACTGGGAGCAACCAGGAGCACCCCCGGTGTGAAAGGGGCTTAAAAGTCAACAGTTAGAAGAAAAAAACTGAAACATTTATCTTGCACTCTGAGCCAAAGTCCAAATATATCTTTGTGCAGCCCATTTTCACACATATTGTGTATCTCATAATATCACTCTGTATGTTCTGTACATCTTTCACTTACAGTGAGACCCTGTTTAAGAGGCCAAACACATTTTAATGTTGCATTCCCTGCATTTTCCAAATAGGCTACAGATGCTGGCTTTGTGGCTGACTGGTCTGCAGATTTTGGATCAATGACAGTGGATGAAGATGTTGCTGCAGGGCCAGAGGAAGTGCAGGGTGGAGAACAGGGTGGAGGCCATGGCTGGCTTCCTGCTGGAGATACAGCTACTCTGTCTCAGACACAAGCCATTGAGCCACACACAGCAGCTGGAGATGAGGTTAGTAGCTGGGAACCCAACATTCAGGCTGAGCCCCACACTGACCTCTCTGCAGTCAAAGGGTATTCCATGAAGGAAGGGTTGGAAGTGTCAGGGGAAGGTGGGACATGGCAGGAGGACAGAAGACAGTCCACTCCAGGATTTATCTTTTCCAATGAATACGGTGAACAGATTGAAGATACCACAGACAACAGTGGAGACAAGTTGTGCAGGTCTCCTGATGGCTCTGGCTGTGAATATGAAACAGCTGAGGAGTGGGGCAATGTAGGTCAGAGTGGCATCTCGATGAACACAGGTGATAAACATCTATGTGAAGATTGGGGGGTACATTGGTTTGACACAGAAGAGCTACAAGAGAGACACGAAGCAGAGAAAAACTATCCTTCAAATAAAGGACAGCTGTCTGAGACTCAACTTGAGATTACATCTGTTGATCCCAATCATTTAGAGAATGCTTCAGAGCTGGCAGATAAAAATGTGTTTTCAACAGATCTCATCAGTGCAACTCAGACAGGAAGTGCGTTTGAATCAGATCCTTTTGCTGAAGCACAGGAAGGAGGTGCGTTTGAATCAGATCCTTTTGCTGAAGCACAGGAAGGAGGTGCGTTTGAATCAGATCCTTTTGCTGAAGCACAGGAAGGAGGTGCGTTTGAATCAGATCCTTTTGTTGAAGCACAGGAAGGAGGTGCGTTTGAATTAGATCCTTTTGCTGAAGCACAGGAAGGAGGTACGTTTGAATCAGATCCTTTTGCTGAAGCACAGGAAGGAGGTGCGTTTGAATCAGATCCTTTTGTTGAAGCACAGGAAGGAGGTGCGTTTGAATCAGATCCTTTTGTTGAAGCACAGGAAGGAGGTATGTTTGAATCAGATACTTTTGCTGAAGCACAGGAAGGAGGTGCGTTTGAATCAGATCCTTTTGTTGAAGCAAAGGAAGGAGGTGCGTTTGAATCAGATCCTTTTGCTGAAGCACAGGAAGGAGCTGCGTTTGAATCAGATACTTTTGCTGAAGCACAGGAAGGAGGTGCGTTTGAATCAGATCCTTTTGTTGAAGCACAGGAAGGAGGTGCGTTTGAATCAGATCCTTTTGCTGAAGCACAGGAAGGAGGTGCGTTTCGAATCAGATCCTTTTGTTGAAGCACAGGAAGGAGGTGCGTTTGAATCAGATCCTTTTGCTGAAGCACAGGAAGGAGGTGCGTTCGAATCAGATCCTTTTGCTGAAGCACAGGAAGGAGGTGCGTTCGAATCAGATCCTTTTGCTGAAGCACAGGAAGGAGGTGCGTTTGAATCAGATCCTTTTGCTGAAGCACAGGAAGGAGGTGCGTTCGAATCAGATCCTTTTGCTGAAGCACAGGAAGGAGGTGCGTTTGAATCAGATCCTTTTGTCGAAGCACAGGAAGGAGGTATGTTTGAATCAGATCTTTTTGTTGAAGCAAAGGAAGGAGGTACATTTGAATCAGATCCTTTTGCTGAACCAGAAGGTGCAGACATAGTGGGTGGTTTTAACATTGATCCATTTGCTGAAACATCAAAAGGTTCTGTGGTTGATTTCAGCAAAGTTCCAGTTGCTCAAACTGCTGCAGGTAGAACACCAGGGGACCGTTTTAACAGCAGTTTACCAGCATCCTCTACAGAGCCTGAAGTTCCTGATGCCTCTTTGTCTGGAGCTCCTTCAGAAGGATTGAAAGACATAAATATCTCCAGAAATCACAAAGAACCTGAAAATTCAGACATGTCAGAGGATGAGGCTGCAAACCGGAGATTTGGAAAGTTGTACCAAGAGCTAGAAACAGAAAAGGATGAGGTACTTCACTTCTTGCCCTTTTTAGTATGTTAGATTATCCTAGACTAGATATAAATCCCCCAACACACACACACACACACACACACACACACACACACACACACACACACACACACACACACACTTGCCCCGAGGAAAAAGTGAAAGTAGTTGTCCTTCAGCTCCACCTGGATCCAAACTCCTCCCCCCCCCCTCTGTTCACCTGCCTTGTATGTCTGCTTGTTCACACTTTCATGTACACAGTGCCTAATTTCATTGCATGAAACATTTCAGAGTCCTCACACAAAAGTATTTTAATGAAAATTTGTGTCTCTGCAATTCAATTTAGGTAATCAATACATTTAATGGATTTCCACAGGTAATTTTTTATATTCAACTTTATCTGTTATCCATGCAAAAGCTATAGATCTGTTATTTGCACCAATGTTTCTCATCACTGCTGTAGGTAAAATTAAGTGGTCTACTTATATTGAAGGACCCAGTGCTATCTCTGGTTCATTGATTGACTAATTATTGGTGGGTTTTTTTTGTTTGTTTGTTTGTTTTTTTAGGGGTTTTTTTTTGTATATCAGTGTTGTTCTGAACCTTGGATTGTTTGACAGTGGTAAACATTATGAATATCCTATTTCTATGAAAAAGGTTATTACTTATAGTAGAACTTTTCTTCCATCACTATAATGTTACTTTGGTACCCGGTGGTGTACAAAAATGCTGAAAATCAGTTTTGCCTTGGAGTCCTATCCTGTACAAGAGCTCCTGTGAGCATTGATATTTTGATCAGGTTCAAAACAGATGAATGCTTGAAAGCCCCAAAGTGCCTGTTCATCCTAATTAGTTCAGTGTATTATTGAAGAAATATTCTGATTGCCAGAAGGAAGAGCTGACATTATTGTGTCCTAGGACACAATAATGATCGATCAGGTTGTTCCATCTGTCTTTAGCTTTTCCTCAGTCTGCACAGCTGTTTGTCCCTCTATAAGAGCTTTCATTTCATGCATATTTTATACATGGGAAAATCATTGCAGTATTTTAGTGTGTTAGAACACAAGCAAACAGCATAGCATTCACATAAAATGTGCATGCTGACTTGCTAATGGACTGCACTGACGATTGCATCTTTCAAATATACAAAATGCATATTGAATTATTGCCTTCATAAATATGCAATTTCAGGTCTGTCCATGCAAGTGTGCAAAATTGTGGGAGGGAGCATGTATATAGGTGAAGCTTACACATGGGACATGATTTGTCAAGATCAAAAAGAAATATAACATTCCCATAGCATCTTTATTTTGTGCATTTCGAAACTGTGGCATTAATTTATTCCACTTGACAGCCTGCTGTTATGCTTGACGAAGCACTTAGTGCAGTTGGTTCCAGAGCAGGAGGTCCCAGTTCAATATCACCTCTGTCTAATTTCTATGTAATGTGGAGTTGCACCAGGAAGGGCATCCAGTGTAAAACTTGTTCTCAATCAACATGTAGATTCACCTCAGATCTGCTGTGGTGACGTTGAACAAAAAAACAGGATGTAGCACACGTTCTACACCACATGCAGTCCATGACACAACTCCACATTACATGAAGAATGGATCGGGGTTGTCTTGAACCAGGAGCCTTCTGCTCTGGAAACAAGCACACTAACTGCTTGGCCACCATCTCCCCAACAAACTTAAAGTGTAGGTGACACCAAAAAAATGTTCACAAATAATCAGTAAAAATGATGAAATGTTGATATATTAAAAAATCCTGAACAGTAAAAGTTGATAAGTGCACGGGTGAAGGATAAACTACAGCTGTCTGAAGCCTGCGCTCTATTTCAGCCCTCAGCCACAGAAATACTGTTGCTACATCATTGGGAGAACGGGACCTGCTGATTCAAGCCCAAATTAATTGTAAACATGTCGGAGGTCGAGCTGTTTTCTGATGATTTTTTTTTTCCTACTGTGGAGCTTTTTTGTGAAGTCCAGTCTGAAGGTGTTTCTGTAGAAGCTGTGGAGGACACAGCCTTATGGTTTGGAGCCTTATATAGACCACAATGAGGGAGATGAAACCTTGGAGGAAAACCTTCAGTCTGACAACAGTGACAATATTGGCAGAGTTCAGAACACAGAATGGTGATTATAAATAAAAAAAAATAATAATGCAGGCGATTTCGGCATACGGATGGACATGATAAACTGTTTTTTTTTTTTGTTTTTTTTTTTGCCAGCTCTTTGGTTGCAATCAACTGATAAAAAATTTTAAAAGTTTGTTTTGCTATCCTTGACATCAGAAAAAAGTGATGAGGAAGTGTGGATTTTTTTATATTTTTTTCTTCTTCTTCTTAGAAACATGTACATTACATTTCAAACCCGAAAAATGACACAGCACCTATGAAGCACTGGAAATATCAGCAGCTATTTTTAAAATAAATCTTGTTTCCTTCTTAAATACAGTTAGTGTACTGTATGTTAGTAGTGTGCTAAACATGCTATTATTAAATATTAAAACCATTCACACATGGAGTAAATATAAAGTCTTACCTTTCAGTGAGATCATCTTCACAGTCTGATGAAAACGTAACCACATAAAGCCTGATTTGGGAAAACGATGTCTGAAAATACTTAATAATTCCTTGTCCTGGCTGAAGAAAAGTCCTCCTGTGACACCAGCAGTTTGTGCCAGGTTACAGCGCCAGCACAGGTGTAATCCGTTGATTATGTCTGCGGGTTCGAGTCTTTGTTGTGAACAGACCGTCCTCTTCCTCCACTGGGCTGCTTTGCGCCGCAAGTTGAAAGACTCGCAGCACCTCATCTGCTCATAACGTCTCAGTTACCACAAGCATCAGTGGAATCTGTCTGCATGTGATGAAATTACCCCATGATCCACAAAAAATAAAATAAAATAATGTGAAAATACTCAGTTTTGCCTCCGTGTGGAGTGGAGATGATGCATGACACTGTGCATGCACGCTTGACAATATAAGTGTTCCATCTGCCAATCAAAAGGGTTCTGCCTGCCACACATAACCATTCTGATACATATAATACCATGCAGCACTGACCTGAACCAGTCAGTGGAAATGGGCCTGTCAGTAGCCTGTAAAAACCCATAAACTTGTTGCATCATTGTTTGAGTATGGAAAAAAGTCACGCTGGTCTACAATCCACTCATGCTGACGCACGTGATCCTAACCCTAACTGAAACCAGTGGACTCCACCTGCAACAGTGTTTTCATAAAAACGTGCAGCAAACACATCCAGCTGGCATAACTCCAGGAATGAAGCACTTAACACAGAAATACATCCGATTACTAATCAAACAAATGGGGCTATTAAATAAATGGTTCTCCCACTGATATCACTTCCTCCTCCTTCTCCAATGTTGTGCCCGCACGTTCCTGGTTTTTAGTGAACCTTGAGCCTGGTTCTGCTGGAGGTTTCTTCCTGTTAAAAGGGAGTTTTTCCTTCCCACTGTTGCCAAGTGCTTGCTCACAGGGGGTCGTTTTGACCATTGGGGTTTTTCCGTAATTATTGTATGGCCTTGCCTTACAATATAAAGCGCCTTGGGGGAACTGTTTGTTGTGATTTGGCGCTATATAAATAAAATTGATTTGATTTGATTTAGTGGCACGCAGTTCAAAATCCAGATATTTATCTCTTCAGTAACTGTGCACCAAAAGCATTAATTTCAAACTGTCATTTAATTTTAGTCTTAAATACTCAAAAAAAACAAACAAACAAAAAAAAATATTGTGTCACCTACACTATAAGACTTGTGTTATAATCAGTTGAACTTTTTTAAAATACATTTTCTTCAGTAGACCATAAAGTGGGGTAAAAAAGTATTTAGTCAGTCCCTGATTGTGCAAGTTCTCCTACTTAGAAAGATGAGAGAGGTCTGTAATTTTCATCATAGGTACACTTCAACTATGAGAGACAAAATGAGAAAAAAAAATCCAGGAAAATTGTAGGAATTTTAAAGAATTTATTTGTAAATTGTGGTGGAAAATAAGTATTTGGTCAATAACAAAAGTTCAACTCAATACATTGTAAAATAATCTTTGTTGGCAATGACAGAGGTCATACGTCTTCACCAGGTTTGCACACACTGTAGCTGGTATTTTGGCCCATTCCTCCATGCAGATCTCCTCTAGAGCAGTGATGTTTTGGGGCTGTCGCTGGGCAACATGGACTTTCAACTCCTTCAGCAAATTTTCTATGGGGTTGAGGTCTGCAGACTGGCTCGGCCACTCCAGGACCTTGAAATGCTTTTTACGGAGCCACTCCTTCATTGCCTGAGTGGTGTGTTTGGGATCATTGTCATGCTGGAAGACCTAGCCACGTTGCATCTTCAATGCTCTCACTGATAGGAGGTTTTGGCTTAAAATCTCATGATACATGGCCACGTTCATTCTTCCCTTAACATGGATCAGTTGTCCTGTCCCCTTTGCAGTCAAACAGCCCCAAAGCATGATGTTTCCACCCCCATGCTTCACAGTAGATATGGTGTTCTTGGAATGCAACTCAGCATTCTTCTTCCTCCAAACATGACTAGTTGAGTTTTTTCTAAAAAGTTCTATTTTGGTTTCATCCATATGATATTCTCCCAATCCTCTTCTGGATCATCCATATGCTCTCTGGTAAACTTCAGATGAGCCTGGACATGTACTGGCTTAAGCAGGGGGACACGCCTGGCACTGCAGGATTTGAGTTCCTCCCTGTGTAGTGTGTAGCCTTTGTTACTTTGGTCCCAGCTCTCTGCAGGTCATTCATCAGGTCCCTCCGTGTAGTTCTGGTATTTTTGCTCACAGTTCTCATGATCATTTTGACCCAACGGGATGACATCTTGAGCGGAGCCCCAGATCGAGGGAGATTATCAGTGGTCTTGTATGTCCTCCATTTTCTTACAATTGCTCCCACAGTTGATTTATTCACACCAACCTGCTTGACTGTTGTAGATTCACTCTTCCCAGCCTGGTGCATATCTAAAATTTTCTTCTTGGTGTCCTTTGACAGCTCTTTGTTCTTGGCCATGGTTGAGTTTGGAGTCTGACTGTTTGAGGCTGTGGACAGGTGTCTTTTATACAGTTCAAACAGGTGCCAGTAATACAGGTAACAGGTGGAGGACAGAAGAGCTTCTCAAAGAAGTTGTTACAGGTCTGTGAGAGCCAGAAATCTTGCTTGTTTGTGGGTGACCAAATACTTATTTTCCACCATAATTTACAAATAAATTCTTTAAAAATCCTACAATGTGATTTCCTGGATTTTTTTTTTATCATTTTGTCTCTCATAGTTGAAGTGTACCTATGATGAAAATTACAGACCTCTCTCATCTTTCTAAGTAGGAGAACTTGCACAATCAGGGGCTGACTAAATACTTTTTTACCCCACTGTAGTTCATAATGCACTTTACAAAACTTTAGAACCTTTTGTCATTCATTGTTATCTCTGTATTTTGTGAAAACCAAATGAAAGTATATATCGGACTACTGATTGTTCATGTCTCTCTGTTTCTCAACATGAACTCTGAAGGATGCAGGTGCTTCATCATTTTTTGCTGACTTTGATAAGGTGGTGAGTTCACATTTTGGGTACACTGTGCACTGCTATGCTGTTCAGTACTGCTGAGTATTGTGGTATGTTGTTTCAGTATTTCATTCCACTGTTGTGCAACCCCAAATCAGAAAATGCTGAGCATGTGTGATGCAGGCCAGCAGGAGTCAGTGTGTATGTGGTGGTCAAAAAGGCCTCACTCCCCTTACAGCCAAAGAATACTCTGGCCACTCCGGGCAGAGTCGGGTTTCAACCAACTGGTCAAACCATCAGCCACCCATAACGGAGATTGTGAGTTTGCATCCTAAGGGGAGCAAGTGGGAAGAGTCAAAGACACAATGCAAAGACACAACGCAAAGCAAGCCACTACGTTGGCTTCATGACCAGGATGGAAGTGAGGTTCAAAGGTGGGTGAGTGTGACAGAGGCCAGTGGGAGGTGTTCTGCATGTGGTAGTCAATAGGCCTCACTCCCCCGACAGCTAAAGGATTTCTCTGGCCACTCAGGCCAAAGCCGGGTTCGCATTCTGAGGGGAGGGAATAGGAGGAGTCTGTAACAGAAACACTGCGCAGAAAAAGCCGCTACGCAGTGATACATTTCCTTTGTCTTGTTTCATTTCTGACGGTATGAACCCAAGATAATTTCAAGTTTTCTATGGTCCGCATCATTTCTTTTGTGAATATACATCCATTCCTGCATTTCAGGCCTGTAATACATTCCAAAAAAGTTGGGATGAGGGCAGTTTAGGGCTAGTAATAAGTTTAAAAATTAAATAATGATGTTTTTTCAAACAGGTGATTGTCATCATGATTTGGTCAAAAAGCAGTGTGCATGAAAGGCTGAGCATTCAGTGGCGGCTTCAGATATTTTTTCTGCCGGCGCTATGAAATAAGGGCTTGTGTGTGGCGACAGTTCTCTGCTACACCTCTGCCACATTCACTGATCTACTGATATTGACTGGAATCCATGTGACCCTCAACTTTAACAAGACTCCCAGTACCTGCACTGGCATCACAGCCACACAGCATGATGGAACCACCTCCAAATTTTACTGTAGGTAGCAAGTATTTTTCTTGGAATGACTGTTCTGACCATCCTTCGCTTCAGCTTATCTGAGATTTTTCTTGGCCTGCCACTTTGGGCCTTAAGTAGTACTGTGCCTTTGGTCTTCCATTTCCTCACTATTTTCCTCATAGTGGAAACTGACAGCTGAAATCTCTGAGATAGCTTTTTGTGTCCTTCCCCTAAACCATGATGTTGAACAATCTTTGTTTTCAGGTCATTTGAGAGTTGTTTAGGGGAGGTGATGGTCTAGTGGTTAAGGTGTTGGGCTTGAGTCCAGAAGATCATGGGTTCAAATCCCCGCCTGACTGGAAAATCACTAAGGGCCCTTGGGCAAGGCCTTTAATCCCCTAGTTGCTCCCGGTGTGTAGTGAGTGCCTTGTATGGCAGCACCCTGACATCGGGGTGAATGTGAGGCATAACTGTAAAGCGCTTTGAGCATCTGATGCAGATGGAAAAGCGCTATATAAATGCAGTCCATTTACCATTTGTTTAGAGGCGCCCATGTTGCCGCTCATTAGAAGAGATGCAAAGAGGGGAAACATTTGAAAATGGCCACCTTAAATACCCTTTCTCATGATTGGATTCACCTGTGTCAGGAGGTCAAGGGTCAATGAGCTTACCAAACCAATTTTGTTCCAATAATTAGTGCTTAATGTATTCAAATCAATAAAATGACAAGGGTGCCCAAATTTATGCACCTGCCTAATTTTGTTTAAATAATTATTGCACACTTTCTGTAAATTGTTATGTGTCGATGCGGGTTGAGGAGCGGACCTGCGTCTGACGGAACCCAGCGCCAAAACAACCAGAAAGCGGTTCCAATAACAAAACAATTTATTTTTCCCCTTTGGTGCATAACAAAGTGTACAAATGAAAAATGCATCTGTCTGGCGGAGTGAAGGACGGCGCGCTCTCCAGCGCCCAAAAGGATCGAAGCCCGGCGCTTCTGGACCCACGTTCACCGCCAAACACCCCCCAGGTGGACACGACAAACCGACTCTGCGAAGGATAGAAAAGATGAGGTAAGTCAGCAGCTACAACTAATATCCTTCAAAGGCACACACTATCAGCAACACATTCAGGTCTGAATTTAAGCTTTATGTAAATGAGCAGCTTCTCACAACAGGTGGAGGATCATCAGTCCGCACGCCACGGCAGTGAGAAGCGAGCTGCACAATTCTCATCAATGTTCACATATACTGCGTAACAAAATACCAAGTTACTGTTAACAATTATTCAGACAATCAAATCACCTCTGATGTGTGCTGACAGCATGTGTCCCTCACCCGTCCTCCTTCACAGGCACGATGTGTCAAACCCAGGCGCGGTCCTCAGCGTCTCACAAACGAACATCACAAGGTCGAGTTCCCGGCAATTCTGCTTGAATCACACATGACTTAAATGCAGAACGCCATCTCATTATCTGCTTCAGCTGAAAGTCTTTAAGGTTGCACATGAGCACCATCCACAGGTGCTGCACATCATGTTGATGAGGGTGAAGGACTCTTCTGCCAGCACCTTCTCCACAGACAATAAATCAGTTTGCATACCACCTGGAGAGCAAAGAAAAGAAAAGAACACCAAAATGTCCAGCCACACCCCCCCCAACACACAACATAAATCCTATAAACGTCATTTCACTTCTCAAATATCACTGTGTTTGTCTGCTATATGATATATTTAACTGAAATTTCTGATCCAGACAACCAATGATTTATAAAGGGAAATCATGAAAATGATCAGGGGTGCCCAAACCTTTGCATAAAGGTGTATAGCCACATTCTGATCTGCACAGTCACTAATGACATACAGAATGATGAAAAATCACACACAAACCTAGGCTACTGTTCAATACAAATATCCTCAAACCTCCACATGAAGCCTATAGCCTCAGGGAAAAAATGCCAACAGCAGGGAGAGAGAAAAACTTTCACCTACCATTGATGCCTTCATAACAGTATAATCTGTCTGTTGTGCTTCAGGGCAAAAACATCAATGATTTGGTTCCTGTCCAGGGCCCGTGTACTCTGAGGGTTAATTACCAGAAGTGACATCGAGTCCCTGGTTTGTCTGTGCCTACTGCTGTTCCTCAGGTATTTCTTTAGGTGACACAGTCTTCACATCTTTCCATTTCCACTCGTGGATATTTGGGCAGCAAAAACTGATCCATTTCAGCAACTTGAAACTACGCTCACTACAGTACGACATCATCATGACATCATTGAACATGATGTCATGAACAGAGATATTTCTTCAATGGAGCACTTTTTGAAAATGACAAAGAAAAAGATTGTATAGGGGAAGTTCAGTTTCAGTGTAGGCAAGGCCTTAAAAACTTGGGATGAAATTAAAATAATAAATGAGGAATTATTATTTTCTAGGACTGCCCATGTGAGCCTTTGAGGAGCAAAGATGGGTAGAAGATCTCCAGTTTTCTAGCAAATACTTGAGAAAATTATTGAAATGTATAAAAGCAGTGTTCATTAAAGAAAAATTGGAAGGGATTTGCATATTTCTTCTTCTGCAGTGCAAAATATTATTAAACGATTCAAGGAATCTGGAGGAATTTCAGTGCATTAAGGACAAGGTGCAAGCCCAGCTCAACACCCATGATCTCCAATCCCTCAGATGGTACTGTATCAAGAACCATCATTCATCAATAGCTGATATAACCACATTTGTAAGGGATTACTTTGGGAAACCATTGTCAGACAATACAATATGGAATTGCATCCACAAATACCACTTAAAACTTTATTGTGCAGAAAAGAAGCCTGTCACACAGTGGAAAAAAATGTATTGTGGTCAGATGACTCAGTATTTTAAATATTTTTTGGAAGAAATGGACGTCATGTGCTCCAAACCAAAGATAAAAAAAGGACTATCTAGACTGTTAGCAGGAACAAGTCCAAAAGCCAGGGTCTGTTATGGTATGGGGTTTTCACTGCATTGCAAAGGTAATGTACTTTTCTGTAATGGCATCATTAATGCTCTAAAAATCTCACTGTAGTTTTCTGCAACATATGCCGCCTTCAAGATGGCATCTTTTCCTCTTCAGGAAAAGTTCACAGTTCAATTTGTAAAACTTTTTAAGCAGAGTTCAGTATGCAGCAATTCGTAAAAGCAAAGAGAGCAAACACTTAACTTTGGCTGATGTGGAGCATGGAAGCTCCGTCACCTGCTGCAGGAAAGTCTTGGTTTGCTTCAGCAACAAGCTGCGTCCTTCAGGCTGGTGTGTGGAAACACCAAGAGCAAAAAATAGTTGAACAAGAGAAAAATGAACAGTCTTACCATGGAAGGCTTTCTGAGTTTCTGGCGAGGATGGAGTGAAAAGCCGGGGTTGATATACAGATGCAGATGAGATGTGGCACAGGTGCGTCGATCAGCTTGAGGCGCGCCACCTGTGCAGAGGAGAGAGAGAGAACAGCAGCAGCAGGAACAGAGCAGGCAGCCCACAACACCATCACTCCGACATGTTAAGTAGCCACTCTGAGGACACAGCAAACCCTTTGGCCACTGCGATGCAGCTACAAAATGATATCACAGAGTTTTTGGTGAAGCATCAAAAGCTTTCTATTCTACCACCTCAAAATATCTCTGTCTTTGCAGGTGATCCATTAGACTACAGACTCTTTATTAGGGAATTCGAGCATGGTGTGTGGAGTAAAACAGAGAGCAGCAAGGATCGTCTGTACTTTATGTAACAGTACACCAGTGGCCAGCCACGAGACTTAATTCGGAGTTGTTTGCATATGGAACCAGATCAGGGTTACAAGGAGGCAAAGAAACTCTTAAAGGAGCATTTTGGAAATGAATATAGGATCTCTGTGGCTTACATCAATAAGGCTTTAAGTTGGCCTGCAGTCAAGGTAGACAATGGTGAAGCTCTTAACGCGCTTGCTCTCTATCTCACCAGCTGTGGAAATGCAATGATGGATATGGAGCATATGGAGGAGTTGGATAATATCGCCAACATGCGCGCCATTGTCAACAGGCTTTCATATAAGTTGAGAGAGAAGTGGAGAAGCATTGCCTTTAACATTCAGGAAACAAAGTCTCAAAGACCAATGTTTCAAGACCTTGTGAAGTTATTAACAAACAAGTCAAGATACAACTACATCCTGTGTTTGGAGATATAAAGGATATGAGCAACGGACAAACCAAGTCATCAGCCATCCTCATGGCAGAAAGGAAAACTAGGAAAATAATTTTCACCACAACTGCGACGTCTGTGACCAATCAGACAGGTGTCAGCACAGAGGTGAAGGTGAGCAAGAAGTTTCCTTTCAGTTATGACGGTGCCTTCACAAAACCCTGACTTTTTTGTCAAGATGAACATGTTATGGCAAACTGTAAGAAAATGAGAAAAAACCCTTCACAAAGAGAAGTTAGACTTTATCTGTGGAAAAGGATTATGCTTCAGTTGTTTGAAACGAGGGCATATGAGCAAGCACTGCACAGAGAAACTAAACTGTGAAGTGTGCTCATTGACACATCCCACTTTGTTGCACATGAAGAGTAAAGAAAAGTTAACACTGAAGGAAGACTCCCAAGTTGATGGTGAGAAACTCTCTATAACTAGTGGGTTTGTGAGTACAGCTAACACATTCTGTTTGGGTACAAGGGCCTGTGACACAGACAGTATCCTAGCCATTGTTCCTGTCCAAGTAAAGGCCAAGAAGGGAACTAAAGTGGTAAATTCCTATGCTTTCTTGGATCCAGGCACTACTGCCACATTTTGTACTGAAGAGCTAATGAATGTGCTAAACGTTCGTGGAAGGAAAATCAACATTCTCTTAACTACCATGGGAGAACAAAGAACTGTTCCCAGCCATCTTGTATCAGGCTTAGAGGTGAGCAATATGGAAGGCTGCAACTTCATAGAGCTACAAGAAGTCTTCTCTCAAGTCACAATACCAGCTGATAAAAGAAACATTCCACTGCAAGAGGACGTTGACAGATGGCCTCATCTTGGGAGGGTGCGTATCCCTCACATTGATGCAGAAATAGGTCTGCTGATTGGAACAAATGTGCCAAAGGCTATGGAGCCAGAAGAGGTCATCAAGAGTGTTAATAACGGGCCTTACGCAGTCAGAACTATTCTTGGCTGGACAGTGAATGGACCTTTGAGAAAGGGCAGCTGTGAGGTAACAAAGGATGGTATAGTACATGCTACATCAAACAGGATATCTGTAGCCAAGCTGGATGAGCTGTGGAACCAACAGTTCAAATATGACTTCCCTGAGGGTAACCCTGATGAACAGCGGGAGATGTCACAGGAAAATCTCAGATTCATGGACAGTGTCTCTCAATCTGCCAAAGTGATAGAAGGCCATTACTGCATAAACTTACCTCTGAAAAACAAGGAGCTCTGTATGCCCAACAACCGCGCTATGGCAGAGCAATGTGCTTTGTACATGAGGAAAAAGTTTTTCAAGAATGATTCTTTTTGTGAGGACTATGTCACCTTTATGAGTGATATGATCACAAAGGACTATGCTGTGAAGGTTCCGGATGATGAAATCAGCCGCACGGATGGAAAGGTCTGGTACATTCCACACCATGGAGTGTACCATCCTAAAAACACAAGCTATGCGTGTTGTTTGATTGTGGTGCTTCGTACCAGGGAACCTCTCTTAATGACCAACTACTTCAAGGGCCAGACCTCAACAGGACCCTGATCGGAGTCATCACCCAATTCCACCAAGAACCAGTGGCTCTCATGGCCAACGTGGAAGCCATGTTTCATCAAGTAAAGGTCCCACCAGATGATACTGACTTGCTATAGTTCTATGGTGGCCAAATGGTGACACAAGCAAGGATCTGAAGGAGTACAGGATGGTTGTGCACTTGTTTGGGGCCACCTCCTCACCAAGTTGTGCTAGCTATGCATTAAGACGATGTGCTGAAGACAACAGGGATCTGTTTGACACTACAGTAGTCGACACTGTATTAAACAACTTTTATGTTGATGACTTCCTCAAGTCAGTTAGCTCTAAGGAAGAGGCTGTCTTGCTGTGCCACAACCTGAAAGCATTCTGTCAGTAGGGAGGTTTTAACTTAACAAAGTGGATTAGCAACTGTAAGGCAGTTCTTGCAGCCATACCCCACGAGGAGATGGCTAAGGAAGTGAAAGACCTCGACATGGATCAAGACTCAGTCCACACAGAGAGAGCATTGGGAGTACAGTGGTGCATCCAGTCTGACCAATTCAAATTCAGAATAGTCATCCAAGACAAAGTGCCCACTAGACGAAACATTCTGTCCATGATAAGTTCCATCTACGATCCACTTGGAATACTGCCACCAGTGATTTTGCCAGCAAAAAAGATGTTGCAAGAGCTCTGCAGGCTAAAGTTGAACTGGGATGATGTACTTCCATCTCATCTTGCTCAGCAGTGGTGAACTGGATGCAGCAACTGCAGCTGCTAGCCGACTTTGGAGTGGACAGGTGTTTCAAACCCATACATTTTGGAAATCCGTCACTTTCTCAGCTTCATCATTTCTGTGATGCTAGCGAGGAGTGCTATGGCACAGTGACCTACCTAATCTAGCAGAACAGTACCAACCAGGTCCATTGTGCCTTTGTAATGGGAAAGCCTAGGGTTGGTCCACTCAAGCCTACTACCGTTCCTCACCTGGAGCTAACAGCAGCAACCATGGCTGGACGCATGGACATGATGTTGAGAAGAGAGCTTCAACTGCAGCTTGTAGACTCTGTGTTCTGGACAGACAGTACATCTGTGCTGAAGTATGTTAACAATGAGAGGACAAGGTTCCACACATTTGTGGCCAACCGCGTGTCAGAAATACTGAAGGTATCTTCAGTGTAATATTAGAAGACAGAAGACTTCAAGTTGAACAGACTTTAAGTGCCCTTGTCTCTTTCTATTTAAAATTGTTAATTGTTTCTAAGCCTAGAGAGTGTGGTAGAGAGGTGAAGAAGAGAGTGCAGGCAGGGTGGAGTGGGTGGAGAAAGGTGGCAGGAGTGATTTGTGACCGAAGAATATCAGCAAGAGTGAAGGGGAAAGTTTACAAAACAGTAGTGAGACCAGCTATGTTGTATGGTTTAGAGACAGTGGCACTAACAAAAAGACAGGAGGCAGAGCTGGAGGTGGCAGAGCTGAAGATGTTGAGATTCTATTTGGGAATGACAAGAATGGACAAGATTAGGAATGAACATATCAGAGGGACAGCTCAGGTGGGACAGTTTGGAGACAAAGTCAGAGAGGCGAGATTGAGATGGTTTGGACATGTTCAGAGGAGGGACCCAGGGTATATAGAGAGAAGGATGCTGAGGATGGAGCCACCAGGCAGGAGGAGAAGAGGGAGACCAAAGAGGAGGTTCATGGATGTGCTGAGAGAGGACATGCAGGTGGTTGGTGTGACAGAGGAAGATACAGAGGACAGGGTGAGATGGAAACGATTGATCTGCTGTGGCGACCCCTAACGGGAACAGCCGAAAGACAAAGAAGAAGAAGAAGTTTCTAAACCTAGAGAACAATTAGGCGCCAGGAATGTATGAGACAAGTTCTGATTCTTGTTTCTTTTATAAGTTCAAGACTACATATTTCTTCTTTATTTTATATTCAGCATACATTTAGAATTACTACGCTTCTGTTAATAATAACTGATTATTGCTACAGCTAAAAACTTTATTTTTGACATAATGTGTAATTACAGTTATTTAGTTACTGTAGCTTTAAGAAGTGACTTTGTGAGGTTGGTAGCTTTTTTTTTTTTTGCAGTTATATAGGTCAGTTGGAAGCTTACCAACTGTGGAGTCACACGGTTTTCGTACCGTGCCTGTGTCTATGTCCTGCACATACTTTGCATGAACCTGAGGTAATATCGTTCATCTAAAGATTGCTGTGACAGCCTTTTTGGTTTTTGGAATAAACATTTTTGTATGTTCAAATGGATTGGATGAATGCTACATAGACACAAGGAGACACGTGTACACCAGGACTACCAGCTAGCCAAAAACGATTTTGACTCTTACAGTCAGCTTGTCTTCTGGATACCACCCTCAGAACAACGGACAGGCAGAACGGGCCAACCAGGACTTGGAATCCACCCTGTGATGCATTACCTCCTTCCATCTGACGGACTGGTATGTTTATTTTCCCTGGGTGGAGTACGCACATAATTCCCAGGTCTCCTCAGCAACCGGTTTTTCTCCATTTGAAGTCTCTCTCGGCTATCAGCCACCCCTGTTTCTGGCTCAGGAGGCCGAGGTGGCTGTCCTTTCCGTTCAACTCCACCTCAGATGAGCTTTGGGTGTGTTCACATGAGCTTTTGAGAGTGGAAGTTGCGCAAATCAAAGAATATTTGCAGATCACCCTCTGTGCATTTGCAGGTATTAATAAGTCAAATTCAACCCATTGTAAGTTAGCTTTGAGGTGGCGGAAGTTAGTGTTAGCGTACCTTTTGCGTGCATGCTAACATCCGCTAAATGTCTTATAAATCACTCCAGAGGTGTTACGAGGTTCCAAAAACAGCATTTCAGTTTTAGAAGTGTTTATTTCTTGCTAGCTTTTACATAATGTGTGACAAAGAGGTTATATTTACACACAAACGAAACACAGTGTTCAGAATAATAGTAGCGCAATGTGACTAAAAAGATTAATCCAGGTTTTGAGTATATTTCTTATTGTTACATGGGAAACAAGGTACCAGTAGATTCAGTAGATTCTCAGAAATCCAACAAGACCAAGCATTCATGATATGCACACTCTTAAGGCTATGAAATTGGGCTATTAGTAAAAAAAAGTAGAAAAGGGGGTGTTCACAATAATAGTAGCATCTGCTGTTGACGCTACAAACTCAAAACTATTACGTTCAAACTGCTTTTTTAGCAATCCTGTGAATCACTAAACTAGTATTTAGTTGTATAACCACAGTTTTTCACGATTTCTTCACATCTGGGAGCCATTAATTTTGTTGGTTTGGAACCAGGATTTTGCTTGTTTACTAGTTTCTGTGAAGGCTCTCGGTTGTCCAGGTGGCTCCATAGTAGAGAAGCTTGAATCTTTGACTGGACTGGGTTGCTTGACGCGAGGACGTTTCGCTTCAAATCACAGAAGCTTCGTCAGCTAAAATTCTTACTCTGGTAGTCTGACTTCTGTCTTGACTCTTGTAGAGAAGAATAAACAGAAGCCACAAAAGCTGGAGTTTTAAACCTAACCAGACCCCTCCTACTGAGAGGCAGACTGCTATAGGCTAGTGGCTAAACAGTAGCTCTAATTAGCACCTATTGTGCTCTAGTTAGCACCCTCCTAATGACAGAGCAGTTGTCCCTCCTAATGATGGGACGGACGCCTCTCCTGACGGCTCCCTTGACGACTCTCCTGATGACGTGAATGACTCATTACCATGAACAAAAGACTGAAACTGCTTTGTGCTGAGTACTCCATTGTAAACAGGGGACAAAGCACGTCTCAGACCCCCTCCCCGGTTAAGGCTGGGTTTCAACTGTTTCACATAAAATGCCTCCTTTGCTCCTCTCTCAAACCATTTCTTCTCTCTGGCTAATATTTTACCTTCCTTGTCCTCAAACATGTGGTTAGTGTCTTTAAGGTGGAGATGAACTGCAGACTGATGTCCACTGGCGCCCTCTCTGCGGTGCTGGTATAGCCTTTTGTGTAAAGGTTGCTTAGTCTCACCTATGTAGTGTTCATTACAGTTTTCCTGACATCTGATAGAATATACTACATTGCTCTGTTTGTAACTAGGGATCCTGTCCTTAGGGTGAACTAATTTCTGTCTCAAGGTGTTAACAGGTTTAAAGTAAACTGGGATTTTGTACTGTCTGAAGATCCTCTGTAGTTTTTCCCCTACTCCTGCTAAATAAGGGAGAGAGTGTCTTGACAATAGTCAAGACAGAAGTCAGACTACCAGAGCAAGAATTTTAGCTGAGGAAGCTTCTGCGATTTGAAGCAAAACATCCTTGCGTCAAGCAACCCAGTCCAGTCAAAGATTCAAGCTTCTCTACTCGTTTACTAGTGTGCTTGGGGTCATTGTCTTGTTGAAACACCCATTTCAAGGGCATGTCCTCTTCAGCATAAGGCAACATGACCTCTTCAAGTATTTTGACATATCCAAACTGATCCATGATACCTGGTATGCGATATATAGGCCCAACACCATAGTAGGAGAAACATGCCCATATCATGATGCTTGCACCACCATGCTTCACTGTCTTCACTGTGAACTGTGGCTTGAATTCAGAGTTTTGGGGTCGTCTCACAAACTGTTTGCGACCCTTGGACCCAAAAACAACAATTTTACTCTCATCAGTCCACAAAATATTCCTCCATTTCTCTTTAGGCCAGTTGATGTGTTCTTTGGCAAATTGTAACCTCTTCTGCACATGTCTTTTATTTAACAGACGGACTTTGCGGGGGATTCTTGCAAATAAATTAGCTTCACACAGGTGTCTTCTAACTGTCACAGCACTTACAGGTAACTCCAGACTGTCTTTGATCATCCTGGAGCTGATCAATGGGTGAGCCTTTGCCATTCTGGTTATTCTTCTATCCATTTTGATGGTTGTTTTCTGTTTTCTTCCACACGTCTCTGGTTTTTTTGTCCATTTTAAAGCATTGGAGATCATTGTAGATGAACAGCCTATAATTTTTTGCACCTGCGTATAAGTTTTCCCCTCTCCAATCAGCTTTTTAATCAAACTACGCTGTTCTTCTGAACAATGTTGAACGTCCCATTTTCCTCAAGCTTTCAAAGAGAAAAGCATGTTCAACAGGTGCTGGCTTCATCCTTAAATAGGGGACACCTGAACTCACTGACTGAATGCCACACTACTATTATTGTGACATGCCCGTATATAGAGGGGGTTCAACCGACTGACTGCTGATTTTTTTCTGCTGATTTTTTGCTGATCTGGATATCAACATTATGTATTTTCTTTTCATTGATAATAAGCAACAAGCACTAACTGTTACACAGCTATTATCACACACCCTCAAGTTTCAATTTCCTCTGCCAGAGTAATCCCTTAAGTGATGAAAGGGGAAACTGCTAGATAAACGTTTCCCATGGGGGTTGAGAATTTTTGCTCCCTGGTCCCTATCCTCCTGTGATATCAAACAGATTAGTAGGCTTGTAAATACCCATGTAGACACACAATTACACTTGTCTGGTTTGTAAAAACATGTTTGTATGTATAAGCTGAAAAATAAAGGGAGCTTCTTCTTCCATCCATCCATCCATTTTCTTCTGCTTTATCCGGAGTCGGGTCGCGGGGGCAGCAGCTCAAGCAAAGCCGCCCAGACCTCCCGATCCACACACACCTCCCCCAGCTCCTCCGGGGGAACCCCAAGGCGTTCCCAAGCCAGCTGAGAGATGTAGTCCCTCCAGCGTGTCCTGGGTCTTCCCCGTGGCCTCCTCCCAATTGGACCTCTCCTGCGAGGCGTCCAGGGGGCATCCGGAAAAGATGCCCGAGCCACCTCAACTGACTCCTTTCGATGTGGAGGAGCAGCGGCTCGACTCCGAGCTCCTCCCGAGTGACCGAGCTCCTCACCCTATCTCTAAGGGAGCGCCCAGCCACCCTGCGGAGGAATCTCATCTCGGCCGCTTGTACTCGCGATCTCGTTCTTTCGGTCATGAGCCAAATCTCATGACCATAGGTGAGGATCGGAACATAGATCGATCGGTAAATCGAGAGCTTTGCCCCCCTACTCAACTCTCTCTTCACCACGATGATCCAATACAGCGACCACATCACTGCAGATGCTGCACTGATCCATCTATCAATCTCACGCTCCATCCGTCCATCACTCGTGAACAAGACCCCGAGATACTTAAACTCCTCCACTTGAGGCAAGGACACTCCACCGACCTGAAGAGGGCAAAGCACCTTTTTCCGGTCGAGAACCATGGCCTCAGATTTGGAGGTGCTGATTCTCATCCCGGACACTTCACACTCGGCTGCAAACCGCCCCAGTGCATGCTGAAGGTCCTGATTTGACGAAGCCAACAGAACCACATCGTCCGCAAACAGCAGAGACGAGATTCTGTGGTTCCCAAACCAGACCCCCTCTACACCCTGGCTGCACCTAGAAATTCTGTCCATAAAAATAATAAACAGAACCGGTGACAAAGGGCAGCCCTGGCGGAGGCCAATGTGCACTGGAAACAGGTTTGACTTACTACCGGCAATGCGAACCAAGCTCCTGCTGCAGTCATACAGGGACCGGATAGCCCTTAGCAAAGGACCCTGGACCCCGTACTCCTGGAGCACTCCCCACAGGGTGCCGCAAGGGACATGGTCAAACGCCTTCTCCAGATCCACAAAACACATGTGGACTGGTTGGGCAAACTCCCATGAATCCTCGAGCACCCGATGGAGCATGTAGAGCCGGTCCAGTGTGCCATGACCAGGATGAAAACCACACTGCGCCTCCTGAATCCGAGGTTTGACCATTGGTTGAATTCTCCTCTCCAGTACTCTGGAATAGACCTTACCGGGGAGGCTGAGGAGTGTGATCCCCCTATATTTGGAACACACCCTCCGGTCCCCCTTCTTAAACAGAGGGACCACCACCCCGGTCTGCCAATCCAGAGGCACTGTCCCAGATCGCCACGCGATGTTGCAGAGGCGTGTCAGCCAAGACAGTCCCACAACATCCAGAGACTTAAGGTACTCAGGACGGATTTCATCCACCCCAGGAGCCTTGCCACCGAGGAGCTTTCTAACAACCTTGGTGACTTCGGCCTGGGTAATGGATGAGTCTGCCTCTGAGTCCCCAGTCTCTGCTTCCTCTTGGAAGACGTGACGATGGGATTGAGGAGATCCTCAAAGTATTCCTTCCACTGCTCGACAACATACCCAGTCAGGGTCAGCAGCTCCCCACCCGCACCGTAAACAGTGCCGGTGGAGAGCTGCTTCTGCCTCCTGAGGCGCTGGACGGTTTGCCAGAATCTCTTCGAGGCCGACCGATAGTCCTCCTCCATGGCCTCCCTGAACTCCTCCCAGACCCGAGTTTTTGCCTCTGCGACCGCACGGGCTGCAGCACGCTTGGCCTGCCAGTACCTGTCAGCTGCCTCCGGGGTCCCACCTACCAACAAAGATAAGTAGGACTCCTTCTTCAGCTTGACGGCATCCCTTACTTCCAGCGTCCACCACTGGGTTCGGGGATTGCCGCCGCGACAGGCACCAGAGACCTTGTGACCACAGCTACGAGCGGCCGCATCAACAATGGAGGTGGAGAACATGGTCGGACTCCATGTCTCCAACCTCCCCCAGGATCTGGGAGAAGCTTTCCCAGAGGTGGGAGTTGAAGACCTCGCTGACAGAGGGTTCCGCCAGTCGTTCCCAGCAGACCCTTATGATACGTTTGGGCCTGCCAGGTCTTACCGGCTTCCTCCCCTCCCAGCGGATCCAACTCACCACCAGGTGGTGATTGGTCGACAGCTCTGCCCCTCTCTTCACTCGAGTGTCGGAGACACGTGGCCGAAGGTCAGATGATACGACTACAAAGTCGATCATCGACCTCCGGCTCAGGGTGTCCTGGTTCCACATGCACTTATGGACACCCTTGTGCTCGATCATGGTGTTCGTGATGGACAAACTGTGACTAGCACAGAAGTCCAACAACTGAACACCACTCGGGTTCAGATCGGGGAGGCCGTGCTTCCCGATCACCCCCCTCCAGGTCTCACTGTCGGCGCCCACGTGGGTGTTGAAATCCCCCAGGAGAACAATGGAGTCCCCAGTCGGAGCGCTGTCTAGTACCCCTCCCAGGGACTCCAAGAAGGTCGGATACTCTGCACTGCCACTCGGCCCGTAGGCCGAGACAACGGTGAGAGACCTGTCCCCGACCCGAAGGCGTAGGGACGTGACCCTCTCGTTCACTGGAGTAAACTCGAACCCTTGGCAGCTGAGCTGGGGAGCAATAAGCAATGCAACGTCCAGCCCCTCTCCAGGAGTTGGGTACCAGAGCCCAAGCTGTGAGTGGAGGTGAGCCCGACTATCTCTAGTCGGTATCTCTCAACCTTCCGCACAAGCTCAGGCTCCTTCCCCTCCAGCGAGGTGACATTCCACGTCCCAACAGCCAGGGGCTGTGAGCATGGACCGGGCCGCCGGGCCAACCACCCTCGACCGCCACCCAATCCTCTCTGCACCCGACCCCCATGGCCCCCTCTACAGGTGGTGAACCCACAGGAGGGCGGGCCCACGTCGCTTTTTTGGGCTGAGCCCGGCCGGGCCCCATGGGCTAAGGCCCGACCACCAGGCGCTCGCGCGCGAACCCCAACCCCAGGCCTGGCTCCAGGGTGGGGCCCTGGCTCCGCCATACCGGGCGACATCTCGGTTCTGGATTTTTTTGCTGGTCATGGAGTTTCTCCTTCCTGTTGCAAATACTGTAAAGGTGCAAATATTCGCGTGGGATTTATTATGTGAATTTCGCAAGTTAAACAAGGTTGCCAAATTAAATATCGCTATTTTAATACATAACGTACATATACGTACATATTCATAATGTAAGCGCGAATATTAATACCGCTAAATACGAGGTCTGTTCGAAAACTATCCAACCTTTTTATTTTTTGCAAAAACTATATGGATTTGAATCATGTGCGCTTGCATCAGCCAAGCTTGAACCTTTGTGCGCAAAAAACTCACGCCTGTCGGTTGCGTCTTTCACAATCGATAGGCAGGTATAAAGTTTGCATTAATGTTATCTTGGTTCTTCCTGGGTGGTTCTTATGGCAACCGATCCAATCCCAAGCAAGGACTATTTGTATATAAAGATGTATTTCCTAAAATGATACATTTTGGGTTTCAAATTAAATTTATGTAGCTTTTTGTTGTGAAAGTGTAGGAACACGGACCCACAACAGGGGGCGACAATGAACGGACAATGGAGGAATCAAATATACTGTTTTTACTGTTGTGAAAAAAGGGCACAACAAATACAACTGATAACAATAGAGAGCTTAAGTCTAATTCAAAGGTGTCGTGTGGGCAGGCTCGACGATAGGAGACGTCTGTCCAAGTCGAACCGGAACCAACCCGATCTCCGCCGCCACCGGACCCCGGGGATACTGGAGCCGCCAAGTCCCGAATTCCCAGGTGGTCACTGCCTCCGCTCACCGGATCCGGTACTGCTGGCAGGAAACAGAAACAGTCAGGTGTGGGCGCGGCTGCACCCAGCAACACGGAGGGTGGAGAGTCCACCTCCACCTCTCGTCAGGAAAATACTGGTGAGTGCAGGAGTGTGAGTACTTATCCAAGAAGTCCACTACAATCTCCCGCTGTGCCACTCACTATCTGCTTATCCAACACACAAGCAACAAGGTATTACCGTCAAGAATACAATCGGCTGAGTACGTTACCTCTTAGGTATGGCGTTATCTCGGCAAATGAGGTGGAGATGCCGTCCTGCTGATATACCTCCGTCTTGATTGGGATCAGCTGTCTCTAGTGATGGATGACAGCTGTCGTCCTGGCTGCTCCTGTGAGGCGGCAGCGCCCTCTGGTGCCTGGAGCCCGCACTCCAGGCAGGGCGCCCTCTAGTGGTGGTGGGCCAGCAGTACCTTCTCTTCAGCGGCCCACACAACAGCTTTTTACCCCTTGAAATCCTCAAAAAGCTCCTGCTTATTGCTTCGCCCCCCCGAGCCCCCCACAAGGGCGTTGCCCCTCGACCCCACCGGGGGCCCTGCGGCCCACTGGACCCCCAACTCAAGGATTTGAACCCCCCCTTTCTCATTCCTATATACGGCCCTGTTGTGAACACCCCTTTTCTAATTCACCAGTACCACCAACCACCAGTAGAGGCTTACCTCTCACTGCGGTATTGTATCATTTCCTGTTCCGGAGCACAGCGGTGTTTTGCTGTATCTGTTAGCTGTTTAATCTGTGCAGTTAGATTGATCTAGTTAACTAGATAACGATTTGTTTCACAGTGTAATCTTCACGTGCCTTAACTAAAGCACTCCCTCTGCTGAATCACCTCTAAATTATTTACACATTATTCACTTTGTGTGTTTTTAGGAATCCGCTAGCTTAGCGCAGCTACTAGCTCTTAGCCGGTTTAGCATGGCGGCTTCTCCTGTCTCTCCTGCACTTTTCTGCTCTGGGTGTGAAATGTTTAGTTATTCCTCGGCCTCCTTTAGCAGTAATGGTACTTGTAATAAGTGTAGCTTATTCGTAGCTTTGGAGGCCAGGCTGGGCGAATTGGAGACTCGGCTCCGCACCGTGGAAAATTCTACAGCTACCCAGGCCCCTGTAGTCGGTGCGGACCAAGGTAGCTTAGCCGCCGTTAGTTTCCCTCTGGCAGATCCCGAGCAGCCGGGAAAGCAGGCCGACTGGGTGACTGTGAGGAGGAAGCGTAGTTCTAAACAGAAGCCCCGTGTACACCGCCAACCCGTTCACATTTCTAACCGTTTTTCCCCACTCGACGACACACCCGCCGAGGATCAAACTCTGGTTATTGGCGACTCTGTTTTGAGAAATGTGAAGTTAGCGACACCAGCAACCATAGTCAGTTGTCTTCCGGCGGCCAGAGCAGGCGACATTGAAGGAAATTTGAAACTGCTGGCTAAGGCTAAACGTAAATTTGGTAAGATTGTAATTCACGTCGGCAGTAATGACACCCGGTTACGCCAATCGGAGGTCACTAAAATTAACATTAAATCGGTGTGTAACTTTGCAAAAACAATGTCGGACTCTGTAGTTTTCTCTGGGCCCCTCCCCAATCGGACCGGGAGTGACATGTTTAGCCGCATGTTCTCCTTGAATTGCTGGCTGTCTGAGTGGTGTCCAAAAAATGAGGTGGGCTTTATAGATAATTGGCAAAGCTTCTGGGGAAAACCTGGTCTTGTTAGGAGAGACGGCATCCATCCCACTTTGGATGGAGCAGCTCTCATTTCTAGAAATCTGGCCAATTTTCTTAAATTCTCCAAACTGACTATCCAGGGTTGGGACCAGGAAGCAGAGTTGTAGTCTTACACACCTCTCTGCAGCTTCTCTCCCCCTGCCATCCCCTCATTACCCCATCCCCGTAGAGACGGTGCCTGCTCCCAGACCACCAATAACCAGCAAAAATCTATTTAAGCATAAAAATTCAAAAAGAAAAAATAATATAGCACCTTCAACTGCACCACAGACTAAAACAGTTAAATGTGGTTTATTAAACATTAGGACTCTCTCTTCTAAGTCCCTGTTAGTAAATGATATAATAATTGATCAACATATTGATTTATTCTGCCTTACAGAAACCTGGTTACAGCAGGATGAATATGTTAGTTTAAATGAGTCAACTCCCCCGAGTCACACTAACTGTCAGAATGCTCGTAGCACGGGCCGAGGCGGAGGATTAGCAGCAATCTTCCATTCCAGCTTATTAATTAATCAAAAACCCAGACAGAGCTTTAATTCATTTGAAAGCTTGACTCTTAGTCTTGTCCATCCAAATTGGAAGTCTCAAAAACCAGTTTTATTTGTTATTATCTATCGTCCACCTGGTCGTTACTGTGAGTTTCTCTGTGAATTTTCAGACCTTTTGTCTGACTTAGTGCTTAGCTCAGATAAGATAATTATAGTGGGCGATTTTAACATCCACACAGATGCTGAGAATGACAGCCTCAACACTGCATTTAATCTATTTTTAGACTCAGTTGGCTTTGCTCAAAATGTAAATGAGCCCACCCACCACTTTAATCATATCTTAGATCTTGTTCTGACTTATGGTATGGCAATTGAAGACTTAACAGTATTCCCTGAAAACCCCCTTCTGTCTGATCAGTTCTTAATAACATTTACATTTACTCTGATGGACTACCCAGCAGTGGGGAATAAGTTTCATTACACTAGAAGTCTTTCAGAAAGCGCTGTAACTAGATTTAAGGATATGATTCCTTCTTTTTGTTCTCTAATGCCATATACCAACACAGTGCAGAGTAGCTACCTAAACTCTGTAAGTGAGATAGAGTATCTCGTCAGTAGTTTTACATCCTCATTGAAGACAACTTTGGATGCTGTAGCTCCTCTGAAAAAGAGAGCTTTAAATCAGAAGTGCCTGACTCCGTGGTATAACTCACAAACTCGCAGCTTAAAGCAGATAACCCGTACATTGGAGAGGAAATGGCGTCTCACTAATTTAGAAGATCTTCACTTAGCCTGGAAAAAGAGTCTGTTGCTCTATAAAAAAGCCCTCCGTAAAGCTAGGACATCTTACTACTCATCACTAATTGACTGAAGAAAATAAGAACAACCCCAGGTTTCTTTTCAGCACTGTAGCCAGGCTGACAAAGAGTCAGAGCTCTATTGAGCCGAGTATTCCTTTAACTTTAACTAGTAATGACTTCATGACTTTCTTTGCTAATAAAATTTTAACTATTAGAGAAAAAATTACTCATAACCATCCCAAAGACGTATCATTATCTTTGGCTGCTTTCAGTGATGCCGGTATTTGGTTAGACTCTTTCTCTCTGATTGTTCTGTCTGAGTTATTTTCATTAGTTACTTCATCCAAACCATCAACATGTCTGTTAGATCCCATTCCTACCAGGCTGCTCAAGGAACCTTCCTTTTCTCTCAAGAATTCTTGAAAGGGTAGTTGTAAAACAGCTAACTGATCATCTGCAGAGGAATGGTCTATTTGAAGAGTTTCAGTCAGGTTTTAGAATTCATCATAGTACAGAAACAGCATTAGTGAAGGTTACAAATTATCTTCTTATGGCCTCAGACAGTGGACTCATCTCTGTGCTTGTTCTGTTAGACCTCATTGCTGCTTTTGATACTGTTGACCACAAAATTTTATTACAGAGATTAGAGCATGCCATAGGTATTAAAGGCACTGTGCTGCGGTGGTTTGAATCATATTTATCTAATAGATTACAATTTGTTCATGTAAATGGGGAATCTTCTTCACAGACTAAGGTTAATTATGGAGTTCCACAAGGTTCTGTGCTAGGACCAATTTTATTCACTTTATACATGCTTCCCTTAGGCAGTATTATTAGACGGCATTGCTTAAATTTTCATTGTTACGCAGATGATACCCAGCTTTATCTATCCATGAAGCCAGAGGACACACACCAATTAGCTAAACTGCAGGATTGTTTTACAGACATAAAGACATGGATGACCTCTAATTTCCTGCTTTTAAACTCAGATAAAACTGAAGTTATTGTACTTGGCCCCACAAATCTTAGAAACATGGTGTCTAACCAGATCCTTACTCTGGATGGCATTACCCTGACCTCTAGTAATACTGTGAGAAATCTTGGAGTCATTTTTGATCAGGATATGTCATTCAATGCGCATATTAAACAAATATGTAGGACTGCTTTTTTGCATTTACGCAATATCTCTAAAATTAGAAAGGTCTTGTCTCAGAGTGATGCTGAAAAACTAATTCATGCATTTATTTCCTCTAGGCTGGACTATTGTAATTCATTATTATCAGGTTGTCCTAAAAGTTCCCTGAAAAGCCTTCAGTTAATTCAAAATGCTGCAGCTAGAGTACTGACAGGGACTAGAAGGAGAGAGCATATCTCACCCATATTGGCCTCTCTTCATTGGCTTCCTGTTAATTCTAGAATAGAATTTAAAATTCTTCTTCTTACTTATAAGGTTTTGAATAATCAGGTCCCATCTTATCTTAGGGACCTCATAGTACCATATCACCCCAATAGAGCGCTTCGCTCTCAGACTGCAGGCTTACTTGTAGTTCCTAGGGTTTGTAAGAGTAGAATGGGAGGCAGAGCCTTCAGCTTTCAGGCTCCTCTCCTGTGGAACCAGCTCCCAATTCAGATCAGGGAGACAGACACCCTCTCTACTTTTAAGATTAGGCTTAAAACTTTCTTTTTTGCTAAAGCTTATAGTTAGGGCTGGATCAGGTGACCCTGAACCATCCCTTAGTTATGCTGCTATAGACTTAGACTGCTGGGGGGTTCCCATGATGCACTGAGTGTTTCTTTCTCTTTTTGCTCTGTATGCACCACTCTGCATTTAATCATTAGTGATTGATCTCTGCTCCCCTCCACAGCATGTCTTTTTCCTGGTTCTCTCCCTCAGCCCCAACCAGTCCCAGCAGAAGACTGCCCCTCCCTGAGCCTGGTTCTGCTGGAGGTTTCTTCCTGTTAAAAGGGAGTTTTTCCTTCCCACTGTCGCCAAGTGCTTGCTCACAGGGGGTCGTTTTGACCGTTGGGGTTTTTACGTAATTATTGTATGGCCTTGCCTTACAATATAAAGTGCCTTGGGGCAACTGTTTGTTGTGATTTGGCGCTATATAAATAAAATTGATTGATTGATTGATTGATTGATTAATTTTTTTTTACTAATAGCCCAATTTCATAGCCTTAAGAGTGTGCATATCATGAATGCTTGGTCTTGTTGGATTTGTGAGAATCTACTGAATCTACTGGTACCTTGTTTCCCATGTAACAATAAGAAATATACTCAAAACCTGGATTAATCTTTTTAGTCACATAGCACTACTATTATTCTGAACACTACTGTAGCTAGCAGCCTATGAAGTCACCACGCTAACATCCGCTAAATGGTTTGTAAATCCTTCAAGAGATGATAGCAGGTTACCAAAACAGCATTTTCAGTTTTACAAGTGTTCATTTCTCGCTAGCTATATGAGAAATGTATCCAAACACACAAAACAAAGTGGTTTTGAAGAGACCAGTGACTGACATCACATGTAGGTCTACTCTGATTGGCTGTCACCCGCATCACTCAAACACAAAACGGATCAGCTTGATGTTGTGAAAGTGTCGTGACACGGACCCACAACAGGGGCCTTAATGAACGGACAATGGATAAGCCAAAAGTAACAATTTAATGTTGTGAATCGCACAATGACGTACAGACAATAACAATATGGTGGACTGTCAATTATACACAAAGTGAAGTGTGGGCAGGCTCGACGATAGAAGACGCCTGGTGAAAGAAGAGCCGGATCCCACACAGCTTCCACCACCAACGGAGCTGAAGAACACCAGAGCCGCCAAGCCCTGCGCCCCAGGTGGCCGCTGTCTTCAGCAGTCAGACTGCTGGCAGAGAACAGAGACAGTCCTGATGAGTGTGAGTTCGCACACTCAGTAATCCCACAGTCTGTATACAGTTAGGAGGGAAAACCTCCACCTCCAATCACACACTCGTGCAGCTCCTGTCTAACCACTTATCTGGTTGGGGTGTGAAGTGAAGCCGTCGCTGATCACACCAAACCCAATCCCACAGATAAGGCAGCACCCACAGGAAAACGGCTGCAAAGAAGTTCAGACTATTAGTCAGTGTTAAGTACAGCAGAGAATATTACCTGAATGGTAGCTGATTTCTCGGCGAGGAGGTGGAGTTGCAGTCCGGCCTTTATGGTGATGGTGATGAGATGAATGAGTGACAGCTGGTGCTGAGGATGAGTGACAGCTGTCACTCCCAGTGGCTCCGGCGCCCTCTCGTGCTTGAAGCCTGCACTCCAAGCAGGACGCCATCTGGTGGTGGTGGGCCAGCAGTACCTCCTCTTCAGCGGCCCACACAACACTTGAAACAGAATGTGACTTTTTAGCCTCTTAAAATACATCAAAGTTAACCACCTTTGAACTTGTCCAAGGTCTGTGTCCCAAGAATTTTTCCTGTGAATTTCAAGAGTCTGGCAGTAATACAACTGGACTTATGCTGAGGACGGACGGGCGGACAAAAAGACTTTGCAATACCCGATGGCCATATTTGATGACCTCAGGTAAAAATGAAATGAAGCTGATCACATAAAACATGAAATATCTTGGGTTCATGCGTTCTGCAATAAAAAAAGTTAAAGTAAATGTAAGGATCATTGCGGGTTATTTTTTAATATGCATTTTTCCATATCTTAAATTTTTCGGATTTGGGGTTGTTGTGTTTTTGTGCCCTGTTCCCCAATTTTTGCTATTTACCACCAGTTAAATGTGGGTTTCCTCCCATATTTGAAGACATGCAGGTTAGGGGAATTGGAAACGTTATAATTGCCCAGGTCTCCTTGCAGAAAAGATCTTGATCTCAATGGGACTAACCTGGCAAAATAAAATTGTGGGATGTGTTATAGACTGTGTGCCATATATCACTGCGATACAGCCCCATGTCATCCATCCATCCATCCATTTTCTTCGAGGTGAGCCCGACTATCTCTAGTCAGTATCTCTCAACCTCCCGCATAAGCTCAGGCTCCTTCCCCCCTACTGAGATGACATTCGACGTCCCAACAGCCAGGGGCTGTAAGCATGGATCGGGCCGCCGGGCAACCTGCCCTGGACCGCCACCCAATCCTCTCTGCACCCGACCCCCATGGCCCCCTCTGCAGGTGGGGAACCCACAGGAGGCTGGGCCTACGTCGCTCTTTCGGGCTGAGCCCGGCCAGGCCCCATGGGCTAAGGCCCGACCACCAGGAGCTCGCGCGCGAGCTCCAACCCCAGGCCTGGCTCCAGGGTGCGACCCCGGCTCCGCCATACCGGGCAACGTCTCGGTCCTTGATTTTTTACTGTTCATGGAGGTCAGCCCCATGTCATTACATAATATTTTGACTTCAGATTGAATCTCTGTTTTGAATAAAACTGTTTTGATGGCCTACTCCATAAATGTTTAATAAATGTTGAAGATTGATTCTTATTCAGAAAAAAAATTGTCAAATGATGTCCAGCCTACATAGAGGCTATTATAACAATTTTAATAATGTACATAGTTTGACTTTCATTTGTAATTGCTATTGTATGAAAACATTTTCCTCCAGAAATTCAGTTTCACATTTTGAGAAATAATTTCGATTACCATGTTGAATTTGTTTAAATAATTGGATCTGATATCCCCTGTTTTATGTGCACAGGTAGATATAAATAATATATGGCTGGACTGGAGTTTTTAACCTTTGACTGTGAATATATCAAAGATGTTGTTAAACCATCTGAATGAAATGGCAAAGTCCTCCCTTTTATGCCATTTTCCCTGTCTGCTTACCACTGGAATAATCACCATTTTGGTCAAACTTCAATTTAAATTAGGCCACCTCTGTGCAGAAGCAGGAAAGGACTTTATAGAGAAGGGTAAAGGGATAATTACATTTAATTTTGATATATGTATGTTTTGGGAATTCTAAGCATGTCCTTGAATTTCATGCCAGGTATTCAAAATTCACAGTTACACTCAATCATCTATCTGCTTTCTGCAAAAGGATGAGCCAGCTGAGGCTTCTCCACCCTCACCAAAACAAGTCGATGAAGTACAAGAGAAGTCTTCAGCGTTCCCGGCTGGACAGATGGAGGAACCAACAGTGCTTCCCACTGCAGAGGTGGATGAGCCTGTAGAGATGTGGGCTCAAGGGGTGGAAGAATCTCAACAACCACCCGTTGAAGAGGCAGATACAACAGAAAGCTCTGACAGTGCAAAAGAGGACAAACTTTCTGTGAGTTGATATGTTGATCAGAGTTATGGTAAAGTAAATCAGTGATGATGACAATGATCAGTCAATTTTCTTTACATAATAAAAAAGTAAGTCCCTTCGGCTGCTCCCTTGTTTTGTACTCAGGGTCGCCACAGCAAATCCAAGGTGGATCTGCATGTTGAATTGGCACAGGTTTTACACCGGATGCCCTTCCTGACGCAACTCCACATTACATGGAGAAATGTGTCAGGGGTGGGATTTGAACCCGGAACCTTCTGCACTGAAACCAAGCACATTACCTACTTGGCCACCACCCCTTTTCTTTACATAGTACCAAGTCACAAAAATCATCTCAGGGCACTTTACATACAGACCAAGTGTAGATCCTGCCGCATCCATATATTAAGAGACAGCTGTGTGTGTGTGTGTGTGTGTGTGTGTGTGTGTGTGTGTGTGTGTGTGTGTGTGTGTGTGTGTGTGTGTGTGTGTGTGTGTGTGTGTGTGTGTGTGTGTGTGTGTGTGCGTGTGTGTCCCTCTCCTGTCTAAACGGCATCTCAGAATAGAGCCAAACTTGGCACACAAATATACTTTGACATACGGGGAGTGACATAGGTAGGTAATTTGTAGAGGAGAAAAGCTGCAGCTGGAATAGCCCTCTGTGATTCCAGAAGCGATTACAGGCATTTTCAACAGCCAGCTCTGAGAGCAAATGATTAATCCGCTATGAAAGAATAATTTTATATAAGCAGCGTACAGCGCACATCCAGTGGAACAAAGCGTGGCGTCCAGATGAGAACACAGCGGGTGGGATCATCACGACAATGTATGTGCAAGTGTCAGGGCACCTTAAGGCAGGCAAATTGGGAAGCTGTGCGTGGCAAAGAGCAGACTCAGAGCCACACAGATTGGCCATGCAAATCAAGTCCAGTCGGAGAAGTGTTGATGTAGAGACTTTCAAATCCAGACTTAATCAATCAATCAATCAATTTTTTTATATAGCGCCAAATCACAACAAACAGTTGCCCCAAGGCGCTTTATATTGTAAGGCAAGGCCATACAATAATTATGTAAAACCCCAACGGTCAAAACGACCCCCTGTGAGCAAGCACTTGGCTACAGTGGGAAGGAAAAACTCCCTTTTAACAGGAAGAAACCTCCAGCAGAACCAGGCTCAGGGAGGGGCAGTCTTCGGCTGGGACTGGTTGGGGCTGAGGGAGAGAACCAGGAAAAAGACATGCTGTGGAGGGGAGCAGAGATCGATCACTAATGATTAAATGCAGAGTGGTGCATACAGAGCAAAAAGAGAAAGAAACAGTGCATCATGGGAACCCCCCAGCAGTCTACGTCTATAGCAGCATAACTAAGGGATGGTTCAGGGTCACCTGATCCAGCCCTAACTATAAGCTTTAGCAAAAAAGAAAGTTTTAAGCCTAATCTTAAAAGTAGAGAGGGTGTCTGTCTCCCTGATCTGAATTGGGAGCTGGTTCCACAGGAGAGGAGCCTGAAAGCTGAAGGCTCTGCCTCCCATTCTACTCTTACAAACCCTAGGAACTACAAGTAAGCCTGCAGTCTGAGAGCGAAGCACTCTATTGGGGTGATATGGTACTACGAGGTCCCTAAGATAAGATGGGACCTGATTATTCAAAACCTTATAAGTAAGAAGAAGAATTTTAAATTCTATTCTAGAATTAACAGGAAGCCAATGAAGAGAGGCCAATATGGGTGAGATATGCTCTCTCCTTCTAGTCCCCGTCAGTACTCTAGCTGCAGCATTTTGAATTAACTGAAGGCTTTTCAGGGAACTTTTAGGACAACCTGATAATAATGAATTACAATAGTCCAGCCTAGAGGAAATAAATGCATGAATTAGTTTTTCAGCATCACTCTGAGACAAGACCTTTCTAATTTTAGAGATATTGTGTAAATGAAAAAAAGCAGTCTTACATATTTGTTTAATATGCGCTTTGAATGACATATCCTGATCAAAAATGACTCCAAGATTTCTCACAGTATTACTAGACGGCCAAGTACAATAACTTCAGTTTTATCTGAGTTTAAAAGCAGGAAATTAGAGGTCATCCATGTCCTTATGTCTGTAAGACAATCCTGCAGTTTAGCTAATTAGTGTGTGTCCTCTGGCTTCATGGATAGATAAAGCTGGGTATCATCTGCGTAACAATGAAAATTTAAGCAATACTGTCTAATAATACTACCTAAGGGAAGCATGTATAAAGTGAATAAAATTGGTCCTAGCACAGAACCTTGTGGAACTCCATAATTAACCTTAGTCTGTGAAGAAGATTCCCCATTTACATGAACAAATTGTAATCTATTAGATAAATATGATTCAAACCACCGCAGCGCAGTGCCTTTAATACCTATGGCATGCTCTAATCTCTGTAATAAAATTTTATGGTCAACAGTATCAAAAGCAGCACTGAGGTCTAACAGAACAAGCACAGAGATGAGTCCACTGTCTGAGGCCATTAGAAGATCATTTGTAACCTTCACTAATGCTGTTTCTGTACTATGATGAATTCTAAAACCTGACTGAAACTCTTCAAATAGATCATTCCTCTGCAGATGATCAGTTAGCTGTTTTACAACTACCCTTTCAAGAATTTTTGAGAGAAAAGGAAGGTTGGAGATTGGCCTATAATTAGCTAAGATAGCTGGGTCAAGTGATGGCTTTTTAAGTAATGGTTTAATTACTGCCACCTTAAAAGCCTGTGGTACATAGCCAACTAATAAAGATAGATTGATCATATTTAAGATCGAAGCATTAAATAATGGTAGGGCTTCCTTGAGCAGCCTGGTAGGAATGGGGTCTAATAGATATGTTGATGGTTTGGATGAAGTAACTAATGAAAATAACTCAGACAGAACAATCTGAGAGAAAGAGTCTAACCAAATACCGGCATCACTGAAAGCAGCCAAAGATAACGATACGTCTTTGGGATGGTTATGAGTAATTTTTTCTCTAATAGTTAAAATTTTATTAGCAAAGAAAGTCATGAAGTCATTACTAGTTAAAGTTAAAGGAATACTTGGCTCAATAGAGCTCTGACTCTTTGTCAGCCTGGCTACAGTGCTGAAAAGAAACCTGGGGTTGTTCTTATTTTCTTCAATTAGTGATGAGTAGTAAGATGTCCTAGCTTTACGGAGGGCTTTTTTTATAGAGCAACAGACTCTTTTTCCAGGCTAAGTGAAGATCTTCTAAATTAGTGAGACACCATTTCCTCTCCAACGTACGGGTTATCTGCTTTAAGCTGCGAGTTTGTGAGTTATACCACGGAGTCAGGCACTTCTGATTTAAAGCTCTCTTTTTCAGAGGAGCTACAGCATCCAAAGTTGTCTTCAATGAGGATGTAAAACTATTGACGAGATACTCTATCTCACTTACAGAGTTTAGGTAGCTACTCTGCACTGTGTTGGTATATGGCATTAGGGAACATAAAGAAGGAAACATATCCTTAAACCTAGTTACAGTGCTTTCTGAAAGACTTCTAGTGTAATGAAACTTATTCCCCACTGCTGGGTAGTCCATCAGAGTAAATGTTATTAAGAAATGATCAGACAGAAGGGAGTTTTCAGGGAATACTGTTAAGTCTTCAATTTCCATACCATAAGTCAGAACAAGATCTAAGATATGATTAAAGTGGTGGGTGGACTCATTTACATTTTGAGCAAAGCCAATTGAGTCTAATAATAGATTAAATGCAGTGTTGAGGCTGTCATTCTCAGCATCTGTGTGGATGTTAAAATCGCCCACTATAATTATCTTATCTGAGCTAAGCACTAAGTCAGACAAAAGTTCTGAAAATTCACAGAGAAACTCACAGTAACGACCAGGAGGACGATAGATAACAACAAATAAAACTGTTTTTTGGGACTTCCAATTTGGATGGACAAGACTAAGAGTCAAGCTTTCAAATGAATTAAAGCTCTGTCTGGGTTTTTGATTAATTAATAAGCTGGAATGGAAGATTGCTGCTAATCCTCCGCCCCGGCCCGTGCTACGAGCATTCTGACAGTTAGTGTGACTCGGGGGTGTTGACTCATTTAAACTAACATAATCATCCTGCTGTAACCAGGTTTCTGTAAGGCAGAATAAATCAATATGTTGATCAATTATTATATCATTTACTAACAGGGACTTAGAAGAGAGAGATCTAATGTTTAATAGACCACATTTAACTGTTTTAGTCTGTGGTGCAGTTGAAGGTGCTATATTATTTTTTCTTTTTGAATTTTTATGCTTCAATAGATTTTTGCTGGTTATTGGTGGTCTGGGAGCAGGCACCGTCTCTACGGGGATGGGGTAATGAGGGGATGGCAGGGGGAGAGAAGCTGCAGAGAGGTGTGTAAGACTACAACTCTGCTTCCTGGTCCCAACCCTGGATAGTCACGGTTTGGAGGATTTTAGAAAATTGGCCAGATTTCTAGAAATGAGAGCTGCTCCATCCAAAGTGGGATGGATGCCGTCTCTCCTAACAAGACCAGGTTTTCCCCAGAAGCTTTGCCAATTATCTATGAAGCCCACCTCATTTTTTGGACACCACTCAGACAGCCAGCAATTCAAGGAGAACATGCGGCTAAACATGTCACTCCCGGTCCGATTGGGGAGGGGCCCAGAGAAAACTACAGAGTCCGACATTGTTTTTGCAAAGTTACACACCGATTCAATGTTAATTTTAGTGACCTCCGATTGGCGTAACCGGGTGTCATTACTGCCGACGTGAATTACAATCTTACCAAATTTACACTTAGCCTTAGCCGGCAGTTTCAAATTTCCTTCAATGTCGCCTGCTCTGGCCCCCGGAAGACAATTGACTATGGTTGCTGGTGTCGCTAACTTCACATTTCTCAAAACAGAGTCGCCAATAACCAGAGTTTGTTCCTCGGCGGGTGTGTCGCCGAGTGGGGAAAAACGGTTAGAAATGTGAACGGGTTGGCAGTGTACACGGGGCTTCTGTTTAGGGCTACGCTTCCTCCTCACAGTCACCCAGTCGGCCTGCTTTCCCGGCTGCTCGGGATCTGCCAAAGGGAAACTAACGGCGGCTAAGCTACCTTGGTCCGCACGGACTACAGGGGCCTGGGTAGCTGTAGAATTTTCCACGGTGCGGAGCCGAGTCTCCAATTCACCCAGTCTGGCCTCCAAAGCTATGAATAAGCTACACTTATTACAAGTACCATTACTGCTAAAGGAGGCCGAGGAATAACTAAACATTTCACACCCAGAGCAGAAAAGTGCAGGAGAGACAGGAGAAGCCGCCATGCTAAACCGGCTAAGAGCTAGTAGCTGCGCTAAGCTAGCGGATTCCTAAAAACACGCAAAATAAATAACGTGTAAATAATTTAGAGGTGATTCAGCAGAGGGAGTGCTTTAGTTAAGGCACGTGAAGATAACACTGTGAAACAAATCGTTATCTAGGTAACTAGATCAATCTAACTGCGCAGATTAAACAGCTAACAGATACAGCAAAACACCGCTGTGCTCCGGAACAGGAAGTGATACAATACCGCAGTGAGAGCCAACCACCAGTAGAGGCAAGCAAGCCTGAAGGTCAAATTTGCCAGACTGTTTTTCCTCTAGAGGGATTTGTTTCGGCCTGGGGAACATTGGCTATTTCTTATCTCATCTCACAAAGACAATAAATGGACTGCATTTATATAGTGCTTTTCAATCTGCATCAGATGCTCTGAGTGCTTTACAATTATGCCTCACATTCACCCCAATGTCAGGGTCTTGCCACACAAGGTGCTCACTACACACCGGGAGCAATAGGGGATTAAAGGCCTTGCCCAAGGGCCCTTAGTGATTTTCCAGTCAGGCAGGAATTTGAACCCATGATCTTCTGGACTCAAGCCCAACACCTTAACCACTAGACCATCACCTCCCCTTGCTTTTCACAGGACTGAAGCATACTCCATTCCCTCCCCCCACCCCCTCCCTCCCCCATAAACACCCCCCCTTTCCGGCACCTGCTAACATCACTCCTTCCCCCTTCGGCGGGGGCGGTGCAGGTTTAGCTGCAAGCCCCCCCCCAAGCTGATGGCAGCGCATCTCAGGGTTGCTGCGTGACCTTCACCCACTTGCCTTAATTCGGATAACGGACTTCTTCAAACTTAGTGCACATAAACAATGTCAAATGTGTATGTGTTGCCTTTAATTCTGATGTGCGTCATTATTACGGTAAACAAGTAATAATTGTGGACTAATTGCTGTCTGAGGTAACTGGAGTGTAAACGTAATTTCTCCACTAATCTAATCCCACCCTGGACACTCTCTGTTTGAGCTGCTGCCATCAGACAGACGGTACAAGGCCATTAAAGTAAGAACAAACAGACTGAAAAACAGTTTCTACCCAACTGCTGTTAGAGCTTTGAATGCCACTGGAACTAAATAGCCAAGTCACCTGCCACACTTCAATCAATCAATCAATTTTTTTATATAGCGCCAAATCACATCAAACAGTTGCCCCAAGGCGCTTTATATTGTAAGGCAAGGCCATACAATAATTATGTAAAACCCCAACGGTCAAAACGACCCCCTGTGAGCAAGCACTTGGCTACAGTGGGAAGGAAAAACTCCCTTTAACAGGAAGAAACCTCTAGCAGAACCAGGCTCAGGGAGGGGCAGTCTTCTGCTGGGACTGGTTGGGGTTGAGGGAGAGAACCAGGAAAAAGACATGCTGTGGAGGGGAGCAGAGATCGATCACTAATGATTAAATGCAGAGTGGTGCATACAGAGCAAAAAGAGAAAGAAACAGTGCATCATGGGAATGAGTACACTTGAAATGAGTACAGTATTTGTTTATGTGAAATATCAACTGCCACGTCAATATCCACAATTTTATACATACTTTTCCTCTTCATATATATATATATATATATATATATATATATATATATTTATTTATATATATATATATATATATAAATATGCAGTCTTTTTTACTACTATGTACTTATAATGCCGATAGTTGGCATCCTGTGATTTAAGTCCGGATTTGTGGATAGGTATCACATTAGCCTCCTTCCAAGATGATGGAAATTTCTTTTGTGTAATTGACTGATTAACTAAAAACATGATAGGTTGCACCAAGACATCAGAGTTGACCTTTAAGAAGCTGGTGTTGATGTTGTTGATATCTTTCGCTTTGGAGCTTTTGAGTGCTGCAATAATCTTTGCAACTGCAGACTCCGTTATCGTTTGCAACTGAAAAACCGGCTGATCCTCCTTTAGTGGTTGATGTGAAATTGTGGGTGGTTTAAAAAGATTTGAGATTTCATTTATACTATCTATAAAATAATTGTTAAAAGCACTTGCTACCATCATCGGATCCCTGATTGGTGTTGTGTGGGCCGCTGAAGAGGAGGTACTGCTGGCCCACCACCACCAGAGGGCGCCCTGCTTCAAGTGCGGGCTTCAAGCACGAGAGGGCGTCGGAGCAACAGAGAGTGACATCTGTCACTCGTCAACAGCACCAGCTGTCACTCATTCTACCATCACCATAAAAGCCGGATCGCAACTCCACCTCCCCGCCGAGAAATCAGCTACCACTCAGGTAATCTTCTCTGCTGTGATTATTGTTGTCTAAAACATTGTTCTGTGTGCAGCCGTGTTCCTGCGGGCTCTGTCGGAAGCTGGGTTGGCGGACAGTGGGAGGGCGACGTTCTTCGCCTCTCACTCCATCCAGGAAAGAGACCAACAGGAGCTGCACAGGTGAAATTGTTTCTGGAGGTGGAGGTTCTCCCTCCCGGAGGAACTGAGTACGGAGAGATTACTGGGTGTGTATCCACACACCCAGTTGGTACAGAACTCTGCAGCAAGAATTCTGACACAAGCTAACAGAAGGACTCCTATTTCCCCAATTTTAAAGGAACTTCATTGGCTGCCAGTGTCCTTCAGGATCAATTTTAAAATTTTGGTTTTAACTTTTAGAGCTCTACATGGCCAGGCGCCTCCCTATATCTGTGACCTCATCCAGCCTTATGCCCCTGCCAGGGCTTTGAGGTCTGTGGACCAAAATCTGTTGATGGTTCCTCGCACCCATTTTGCAACCAGAGGAGAGCGATCCTTCCAGGCTGTTGCTCCCAGGCTTTGGAATGGTCTCCCATTCTCTCTGCGCTCACTGGACTCTGTCGATACTTTTAAAAGCCAACTTAAGACTTTCTTTTTTACTCAAGCGTTTGCTTAGCTTTTAGGCTGCTCTGTGATCCTATGTTATGTTTTATGTTTTTATGTCTTGGCCATTGTCTGATGTTTTGTGTGGTGTACTCTGCTTTTATGTTGTGAAGCACCTTGTGGCTCTTGTCTGTGAAAGGTGCTATATAGATAAAATTTACTTACTTACTTACTTTACACACCCACCATTAACTATTTCTGTTTCTGCCAGCAGTACCAGGTCTGACAGCTGGAGACGGTGGCCACCTGGGACCCAGGACTTGGCGGCTCCGGTGTTCTTCAGATCCGTTGGTGGTGGAAGCCGTGTGGGATCCAGCTCTTCTCTGGACAGACGTCTTCTATCCTCAAGCCTGCCCACACGTCACCTTGTGTATGATTGACTGTACTCCTCAACTGCAATTGTCTGTATTCCGTTGTGCAATTCACAACATTAAATTGTTACTTTTTGGCTTAATCCATTGTCCGTTCATTACCGCCCCCTGTTGTGGGTCCGTGTCACTACACTTTCACAGCAATTGGGATGTTATTTACAACCAATTCTGGGGTTCTATTTTCACATTCTTTGTGTTTACCCAATAATTTATTTAGAATTTGCCATGTTTTTCATTGCCCTTTGTGTTTTCTATGATAAAAAGAGAAATGTATGTGCAAAACTGTGGATATTTCACATAAACAAATACTGCCCCCATTTCAAGTGCGCCATGTGACCTGGCTGTTTGGTTCCAGTGGCATTCAAAGCTCTAACAGCAGTTGGGTAGAAACTGTTTTTCAGTCTGTTTGTTCTTGCTTTAATGGCCTTGTACCGTCTGTCTGATGGCAGCAGCTCAAACTGTTGTGAAAGTGTCGTGACACGAACCCACAACAGGGGGCGTTAATGAACGGACAATGGATAAGCCAAAAAGTAACAATTTAATGTTGTGAATCACACAACAATGTACAGACAATAACAATACAGTGACTGTCAATCATACACCAGGTGACGTGTGGGCAGGCTCGACGATAGAAGACGCCTGGCGAGAGAAAAGCCGGATCCACACAGCTTCCACCGCCAACGGAGCTGAAGAACACCGGAGCCGCCAAGCCCTGCGCCCCAGGTGGCCGCTGTCTTCAGCAGTCAGACCCGGTACTGCTGGCAGAGAACAGAGACAGTCCAGATGAGTGTGAGGTCGCACACTCAGTAATCCCACAGTCTGTATTCAGTAAGGAGGGAGCACCTCCACCTCCAATCACACACTCGTGCAGTTCCTGTTAACCACTTATCTGTTTGGGGTGTGAAGCGAAGCCGTCGCTGATCACACCAAACGCCAATCCCACAGATAAGGCAAACACCACAGGAAAACGGCTGCAAAAGAAGTTCAGACTATTACACAAGGTTTTGTTCAGCAGAGAAAATTACCTGATTGGTAGTTGATTTCTCGGCGAGGAGGTGGAGTTGCAGTCCGGCCTTTATGGTGATGGTGATGAGATGAATGAGTGACAGCTGTCACTCCCAGTGGCTCCGGCGCCCTCTCGTGCTTGAAGCCCGCACTCCAAGCAGGGCGCCATCTGGTGGTGGTGGGCCAGCAGTACCTCCTCTTCAGCGGCCCACACAACAGGACCCCCCCCCTCAACGGGCGCCTCCTGGCGTCCGACCAGGCTTGTCCGGGTGCCGGGCGTAGAAATCGGCCAGGAGGGCCAGGTCCAGGATGAAGCTCCTCTTCACCCAGGAGCGTTCTTCGGGTCCATATCCTTCCCAGTCCACCAAATACTGGAACCCCCGGCCCTTTCGACGAACGTCCAGGAGTCGGCGCACAGTCCAAGCCGGCTCCCCGTCGATGATCCGGGCAGGCGGCGGCGCCGGTCCGGGGGCACAGAGGGGAGAGGTGTGGCAGGGTTTGAGTCTGGAGACATGGAATACTGGATGCATCCGCAGTGAAGCTGGCAGCTTCAGCTTCACTGCGGCTGGACTGAGGACCTTCACGATGGTGAAGGGTCCTATAAATCTGTCCTTAAGCTTCTGGGATTCCGTTTGCAGAGGTATGTCCTTTGTGGATAACCAAACCGCCTGCCCGGGCTGGTATGCAGGGGCCGGGGAACGCCGGCGGTCTGAATGGGCCTTAGCCCTCGTCCGGGCTCTGAGCAGGGCAGAGCAGGCGGTACGCCACACCCGACGGCACTTCCTCAGATGGGCCTGGACCGAGGGCACCCCGACCTCTCCCTCCACCAGTGGAAACAATGGGGGCTGGTACCCCAAACACACCTCAAACGGGGAGAGGCCGGTGGCAGATGAGACTTGGCTATTATGAGCGTACTCGATCCAGGCCAGATGGTCACTCCAGGCCGTCGGGTGCGCGGAGGTCACGCAGCGGAGGGCCTGCTCCAGTTCCTGGTTAGTCCGCTCTGCCTGCCCGTTCGTCTGGGGGTGGTACCCAGACGAGAGACTGATGGTGGCCCCCAGTTCCTTGCAGAAACTCCTCCAGACCTGGGAGGAGAACTGAGGACCACGATCCGAGACAATGTCTGATGGAATCCCATGCAGACGCACGACGTGGTGGACCAGGAGGTCTGCAGTCTCCTGGGCCGTCGGGAGCTTCGGGAGGGCCACGAAGTGGGCTGCCTTGGAGAACCGGTCCACTATCTTTAAGATGGTGGTGTTGCCCTGGGACGGCGGGAGGCCCGTGACAAAGTCCAGGCCGATATGAGACCAGGGGCGACGAGGCACAGGCAGAGGCTGGAGGAGGCCTTGGGCCTTGTGATGGTCGGCTTTGCCCCTGGCACAGGTGGTGCAGGCCTGGACATACTCCCGGACGTCGGCTTCCATAGACGCCCACCAGAAGCGCTGCCGGACCACTGCCACGGTCCTTCGCACCCCTGGGTGACAGGAGAGCTTGGAACCGTGACAGAAGTCAAGGACCGCAGCCCTGGCCTCTGGTGGGACGTACAGTTTTTTCTTCGGACCTGTCCCCGGGTCTGGGCTCCGTGTCAGGGCCTCCCGGACGGTCTTCTCCACGTCCCAGGTAAGGGCGGCCACGACAGTGGACTCAGGGATGATGGTTTCAGGGGGGTCTGACAGCTCGGTCTTGACCTCCTCTTCGTGCACCCGGGACAGGGCGTCAGATCGTTGGTTCTTTGTCCCGGGGTGGTAGGTGATCCGGAAGTCAAAACGCCCGAAGAACAGCGACCAGCGGGCTTGCCTGGGGTTCAGACGCTTCGCGGTCCGGATGTACTCCAGGTTCCGATGGTCCGTGAAAACCGTAAATGGTACCGATGCTCCCTCCAACAGGTGTCTCCACTCCTCAAGAGCCTCCTTCACCGCAAGAAGTTCCCGATTGCCGACGTCATAGTTCCGTTCAGCTGGGGTCAACCTGCGGGAAAAGTAGGCACATGGATGGAGAACCTTGTCGGACTCCCCGCTCTGGGACAGCACGGCTCCTATCCCTGAGTCAGAGGCATCCACTTCAACAACAAACTGGCGCTTGGGATCGGGCTGCACCAGAACCGGTGCAGTCGAGAACCGGCGTTTCAACTCCCTAAACGCGGCTTCGCACCGATCCGACCAGGTGAAGGGGACTTTTGTGGAGGTCAGGGCTGTCAGGGGGCTAACTACCTGACTGTAGCCCTTGATGAACCTCCGGTAGAAATTTGCAAAACCGAGGAACTGTTGTAGTTTCCTACGGTTCATTGGTTGGGGCCAATCTCTCACCGCCGCAGCCTTGGCCGGATCAGGGGCGACGGAGTTGGAGGAGATGATGAACCCCAAGAAGGACAAAGAAGTGCGGTGGAACTCACACTTCTCGCCCTTCACAAACAGCCGGTTCTCCAACAACCGCTGTAGGACCTGACGTACATGCTTGACATGGGTCTCAGGATCTGGAGAAAAGATGAGTATATCGTCTAGATATACGAAGACAAACTGATGCAGGAAGTCCCGCAAGACGTCATTAACCAATTCTTGGAACGTCGCGGGCGCATTAGTGAGGCCGAACGGCATGACCAGGTACTCAAAGTGATCTAACGGGGTGTTAAATGCCGTCTTCCACTCGTCTCCCTCCCGGATCCGAACCAGGTGATAAGCATTCCTAAGATCCAATTTTGTGAAAATTTGGGCTCCATGCAGGGGCGTGAACACTGAATCCAACAGAGGTAACGGGTATCGGTTGCGAACCGTGATCTCGTTCAGCCCCCTGTAATCAATGCATGGACGGAGTCCGCCGTGCTTCTTGCCCACAAAAAAGAAACCAGCACCCATCGGGGAGGTGGAGTTCCGGATCAACCCGGCAGCTAACGAGTCCCGGATGTAGGTCTCCATTGATTCGCGTTCCGGACGTGAGAGGTTGTACAGCCTGCTGGACGGGTACTCAGCGCCCGGTATCAAATCAATGGCACAATCGTACGGACGGTGCGGGGGCAGCGTGAGTGCCAGATCCTTGCTGAAGACGTCAGCAAGGTCGTGGTACTCGGCCGGCACCGCCGTCAGATTGGGGGGGACTGAAACCTCCTCCTTTCGCTCCACTGAATCACAACCCCAGACAGCCAATCAATCCGGGGATTGTGTTTTAACACCCATGGAAAACCCATTGTGTTGTGTGGGCTTCAGCGGCCCACACAACACAAACAGAGAGTGTCCAGGGTGGGACGAGACCTTTAGGATGGTGTTGGCTCTCCTGAGACAGTAAGAGCCATGAAGGTCCCCCACTGTGGATAGAGGGCACCTAATGATCTTCTCTGCCATTTTGGTGAGCCTCTGGAGCTCTTTTCTGTTTGCCATCGTGCAGCTGGCAAACCATGTACAGAAGAAGAAGAGAAGAAGAGGATCATATTTAACGTGGGTAGCCAACAAAAGCGTGAAGCTTGTTTCCAGAAGGGTCCGCGGCATATGTCTCTCACTCCTCCCCAATACTGTTGTTGAGCGTGCCAGTTAGGAGCGTGGCTGCAATCGGGAAGCAAACCTGAATTGCTGGTGTCCCAGTCCAACGTGCAAATAAAAACAGAGGCAGCATGTGAGGATGCTCTCCATGGTAGAGCAGTAAAAACACAAGAGCACTCTCTGGTTTGTGTTATTTTTCCTGAGGATTCTCCAAAATGGGAGTCTTTGCTGTGCCATCTTTACCAAGTGTGTGGCGACGATGTGGCTGCTCCTGGTGTCACAGTCTTGAAGTGAGCAAAGAAGAAATTTAACTCTTCTGCCAAGGTGGCATCACCTTCAGCAGCTCTGATGGTGGGTTTATAGTTGGTGAGGTGCTGGACCGCCATCCATGCCTGCCTGCTGTTGCTGCTGGTCAGGTGGTTGTCGATCCTCCTCCTGAAATCCTGCTTGGTCTTCCGGATGCCTCGCTTCAGTATAGCAGAATGGAGTAATTGGCTCTGGTGACAATCCCTACAGTGTGGAAAAGTGGCTAGAGCTGGTATCGTTTATCAGATAATGATGATAAAGTGACAACATATCCTGCTTCTAACACCAAATGTGGCAGAGCGGACACACTACATTATGATTTCAAGATAAGAAAACCTGCCAATAACTCTAAATATGGCAGAATGGATAATGTTGTAATGATGGATCTTAATTCTGACACCACCCTGGGAATTTCACAGACTAACTCCGTTTCAAGGCACGTTGTTGGGAAAGTGTGAGTACACGGACCCACAACAGGGGGCGCAAATGAACGGACTATGGAATAGGTCAAATAACACACTTTACTGTTGTGAATATGCACAACTAGTACCACGGATTACAATAATGGACAAAGTCAAATTTACACAGGTGTCGTGTGGGCAGGCTCGAAGATAGGAGACGCCTCTCCAAAGTAGAACCGGAACCACACGGTTTCCTCCGCCACCAGACCCCGGGAATACTGGAGCCGCCAAGTCCCGAACTCCCAGGTGGCCACTGCCTCCGCGTGTCGGACCTGGTACTGCTGGCGAGGAATACAGAACAATTAAAGGGGGGGCGCGTTCACACCCAGGAATCTGAACGGCAGGTAAGCTACCTCCACCTCTCGTTGAAAGGTTTTCTCAGAGTAATACACAAACTCACAAAGATCACTGAACAGCTTGCTGAGTACGTTACCTTCACAGTGGAAACGATATCTCGGCAAAGAGGTGGAGACGTCGTCCTGCTGATATACTCCTGCCGATCAGATGATTGGTAACAGCCGCTTGCAGGTGATTCGTGACAGCTGTCACCCTGGCTGCTCCTGTGAGGCGGCTGCGCCCTCTGGTGCCTGGAGCCCGCACTCCAGACAGGGCGCCCTCTGGTGGTGGGCCAGCAGTACCTCCTCTTCTGGCGGCCCACACAACAGGACCCCCCCCTCAACGGGCGCCTCCTGGCGCCCGACCAGGCTTGTCCAGGTGGCGGCGGTAGAAATCGTCCAGGAGGGCCGGGTCCAGGATGAAGCTCCTCTTCACCCAGGAGCGTTCTTCAGGTCCGTACCCCTCCCAGTCCACCAAATACTGGAAGCCCCGGCCCATCCTGCGGACACCCAAGAGTCGGCGCACAGTCCAAGCCGGCTCGCCATCGATGATCCGGGCAGGAGGTGGTGCCGGACCGGGAGTACAGAGGGGTGAGGTGTGATGGGGCTTAATCCGGGACACGTGGAAAACGGGATGGATCCGCAGTGAGGCCGGAAGCTGAAGCCTCACTGCGGCTGGACTGAGTACCTTGATGATTTTGAACGGACCAATGTATCGGTCCTGTAGTTTGGGGGAGTCCACTTGAAGGGGTATGTCCTTTGTAGACAACCACACTGCCTGCCCTGGCCGGTACGTAGGGGCCGGGGTCCGCCGACGGTCTGCATGGGCCTTCGTTCTCATCCGGGCCTTCAGCAAGGCAGAACGGGCGGCACGCCACACCCGACGGCACTTCCGTAGGTGGGCCTGGACCGAGGGCACACCGACCTCTCCCTCAACCACCGGAAACAAAGGAGGTTGGTACCCCAGACACACTTCGAAAGGGGAGAGGCCGGTGGCTGCCGACACCTGGCTGTTATGGGCATACTCGATCCAGGCCAGATGGGTACTCCAGGCCGCCGGGTGCGCGGCTGTCACGCAACGCAGGGCCTGCTCCACCTCCTGATTGGCCCGTTCTGCTTGCCCGTTGGTTTGGGGATGATACCCGGATGAGAGGCTCACCGTGGCCCCCAGTTCCCGGCAGAAGCTCCTCCAGACTTGTGAGGAGAACTGGGGACCACGATCCGAAACGATGTCCGATGGTATCCCATGCAGCCGGACGACGTGGTGGACCAGGAGGTCCGCTGTCTCCTGGGCTGTCGGGAGCTTCGGGAGGGCCACAAAGTGGGCCGCCTTGGAGAATCGGTCCACTATCGTGAGGATCGTGGTGTTGCCCTGGGACGGCGGGAGGCCCGTGACAAAATCCAGGCCGATGTGGGACCAGGGGCGATGGGGCACGGGCAGCGGCTGGAGCGGTCCCGAAGCCCTGCGATGGTCAGCCTTGCCCCTGGCGCAGGTGGTGCAGGCCTGGATATAATCCCGGATGTCGGCCTCTAGGGACGCCCACCAGAAGCGCTGCCGGACAACTGCCACGGTTCTTCGCACCCCTGGATGACAGGAGAGCTTAGAGCCGTGACAGAAGTCCAAGACTGCAGCCCTAGCTTCTGGTGGGATGTAAAGTCTGTTCTTCGGCCCAGTCCCGGGGTCCGGGCTTCGTGCCAGGGCCTCCCGGACGGTTCTCTCTACGTCCCAGGTGAGGGTGGCCACGATAGTGGACTCCGGGATGATGGGTTCCGGTGGATCCGACAACTCCGCTTTGACTTCATCTTCATGTACCCGGGACAAGGCATCCGATCTCTGGTTCTTGGTCCCGGGACGGTAGGTGATCCGGAAGTCAAAACGGCCGAAGAACAGTGACCAGCGGGCTTGCCTGGGGTTCAGCCGCTTGGCGGTCCTGATATACTCCAGGTTCCGGTGGTCAGTGAAAACCGTGAATGGCACGGACGTTCCCTCCAACAGATGTCTCCACTCTTCAAGAGCCTCTTTCACCGCAAGGAGTTCTCGATTGCCGACGTCATAGTTCCGTTCGGCCGGGGTCAACCTGCGGGAAAAATAGGCACACGGGTGAAGGACCTTATCGGTCTTCCCGCTCTGGGAAAGCACAGCTCCTATCCCTGAGTCCGAGGCGTCCACTTCAACCACTAACTGGCGACTTGGATCGGGCTGCAACAAAACGGGTGCAGACGAGAAGCGCCGTTTCAACTCCTTGAACGCGGCATCGCAACGGTCCGACCAGGTGAAGGGAACTTTTGGGGAGGTCAGGGCTGTCAGGGAGCTAACTACCTGACTGTAGCCCTTAATGAACCTCCTGTAGAAATTTGCAAAGCCGAGGAACTGTTGCAGCTTCCTACGGCTAGTGGGTTGGGGCCAGTCTCTCACCGCCGCAACCTTTGCCGGATCAGGAGCGACGGAGTTGGGGGAGATGATGAACCCCAGGAAGGACAAAGAAGTGCGGTGAAACTCGCACTTCTCGCCCTTCACAAACAGCCGGTTCTCCAACAACCGCTGCAGGACCTGACGTACATGCCGGACATGAGTCTCAGGATCCGGAGAAAAGATGAGGATATCGTCTAGATATACGAAGACGAATCAGTGCAGGAAATACCGCAAGACATCATTAACCAAAGCTTGGAACGTCGCGGGGGCGTTTGTGAGGCCGAACGGCATGACCAGGTACTCAAAGTGACCTAACGGGGTGTTAAATGCCGTCTTCCACTCGTCTCCCTTCCGGATCCAGACCAGGTGATACGCATTTCTAAGGTCAAGCTTCGTGAATATTTGGGCTCCATGCAGGGGCGTGAACACTGAATCCAACAAGGGCAATGGGTATCGGTTACGAACCGTGATTTCGTTCAGCCCCCGGTAATCAATGCATGGACGTAGTCCGCCATCCTTTTTTCCCACAAAAAAGAAACCTGCACCCATCGGGGAAGTGGAATTCCGGATCAACCCAGCAGCTAAAGAGTCCCGGAGGTAGGTCTCCATTGATTCGCGCTCAGGTCGTGAGAGGTTGTACAGCCTGCTGGACGGGAACTCAACGCCTGGAACCAAATCAATGGCACAATCGTACGGACGGTGGGGGGGGAGGGTGAGTGCCAGATCCTTACTGAACACATCTACAAGGTCATGGTACTCAACCGGCACCGTCCCTAGATTGGGCGGGACTCTGACCTCCTCCTTAGCCTGGGGACCGGGAGGAACCGAGGAACCTAAACATACCCGATGGCAGGTCTCGCTCCACTGAACCACTACCCCGGACGGCCAATTGATCCGGGGATTGTGTTTTAACATCCAGGGGAATCCTAAAATCACACGGGAGGTAGCAGGAGTCACAAAAAACTCGATCTCCTCCCGGTGATTTCCTGACACCACCAGAGTTACAGGTGGTGTCTTATGTGTGATTGGAGGGAGTAGGGAGCCATCTAGTGCCCGCACCTGCACAGGCGAGGTAAGCGCCACCAGAGGGAGCCCTATCTCCCGGGCCCATCTGCTGTCTAACAGATTCCCTTCAGAGCCCGTGTCCACCAGTGCTGGGGCCTTCAGGGTTAAATCCTCATAAAGGATTGTAACTGGGAGTCGTGTGGCGATGTGGGTGTGTCCCACGTGAATGTCTCGGCCCACCCCTAGCCCAGTCTCTAGGGGCGGGCGTTGGTGTTTAACCGCTCGGGGCAGTCTCTTACCTGATGCTCAATCGAGCCACAAACAAAACACGCTCCGCGGGCCAGCCTCCTCTGTCTCTCTGGTGCCCTAAATGTGGCCCTGCTCGTGTCCATAGCTTCGTCAGCAGGGAGAGCTGTAACCACACGGAGCGTAGGGCCGTGGAGCGTGGGGAGGGCGGGACGTGGTCGGAACCGGAAGGGAGAGGGACGGCGCGTGCCCGGCCACGCCCTTCATCTCGTTCCCGACGGCGTTCTTCTAACCGATTGTCTAATCGTATAACTAGATCAATAAGCCCGTCCAAATCTCGCGGTTCGTCCTTAGCCACCAGGTGCTCCTTTAGGACCAATGACAGTCCATTTACAAATGCGGCGCGGAGGGCAGTGCTATTCCAGCCGGACCTCGCAGCCGCGATGCGGAAGTTGACTGCATAGGCAGCTGCGCTCCGGCACCCCTGTCTCATTGACAGCAGCACGGCTGAAGCGGTCTCTCCTCTATTTGGGTGATCGAACACTGTTCTGAACTCCCTCACAAACCCATCATATGTCAGAAGGAGCCGTGAATTCTGCTCCCAGAGCGCTGTAGCCCAAGCGCGTGCCTCACCGCGAAGCAGGTTTATTACATAAGCTACCTTGCTAGCATCAGTCGCGTACATGACAGGACGTTGTGCGAAGACAAGCGAACACTGCATAAGGAAATCCGCGCACGTCTCCACACAACCTCCGTACGGCTCAGGAGGGCTTATGTATGCTTCCGGGGAAGGTGGGAGGGGGCGTTGAATGACCTGTGGAACGTCACTGTTACGCACAGGGTCGACAGGAGGGAGAGCCGCAGCAGCACCCTGAGGGCGTGCTTCCACTTGTGCAGCGAGAGCCTCCACCCTGCGGTTAAGGAGGACGTTCTGCTCGGTGATTAAATCCAACCGAGCCGTGAAAGCGGTGAGGATCCGCTGCAACTCACCGACCATTCCTCCTGCGGACGCCTGTGCGCCCTGTTCTTCCATTGGCCGTTCAACAGCCGGTTGACGCCCCTCAGGATCCATGACGATGGCCGAGATATCCTGTTGGGAAAGTGTGAGTACACGGACCCACAACAGGTGGCGCAAATGAACGGACAATGGAATAGGTCAAATAACACACTTTACTATTGTGAATATGCACAACTAGTACCACGGATTACAATAATGGACAAAGTCAAATTTACACAGGTGTCGTGTGGGCAGGCTCGAAGATAGGAGACGCCTCTCCAAAGTAGAACTGGAACCACACGGTTTCCTCCGCCACCAGACCCCGGGAATACTGGAGCCGCCAAGTCCCGAACTCCCAGGTGGCCACTGCCTCTGCGTGTCGGACCTGGTACTGCTGGCGAGGAATACAGAACAATTAAAGGGGGGGCGCGTTCACACCCAGGAATCTGAACGGCAGGTAAGCTACCTCCACCTCTCGTTGAAAAGTTTTCTCAGAGTAATACACAAACTCACAAAGATCACTGAACAGCTTGCTGAGTACGTTACCTTCACAGTAGAAACGATATCTTGGCAAAGAGGTGGAGACGTTGTCCTGCTGATATACTCCTGCCGATCAGATGATTGGTAACAGCCGCTGCAGGTGATTCGTGACAGCTGTCACCCTGGCTGCTCCTGTGAGGCGGCTGTGCCCTCTGGTGCCTGGAGCCCGCACTCCAGACAGGGCGCCCTCTGGTGGTGGGCCAGCAGTACCTCCTCTTCTGGCGGCCCACACAACACACGTGGGTACATTTGCAAATGAGAAAGAGAAAGTGGTTCCACAAATACAAAATCAAAATTATTATTTACATCTCATTCTCTCTTTTTTAAAAGGCTCATCACAATGCTCTGTTAAAATATATTCTAAGTATAACTAAACACAAAACAAAACATTCTTCCCAGACTCCGACTTCGGCATTGGGCTGCAGGTGGCTGATCCATGTATTTACATGCCTTATAACTGAGTTGGTTTAATTAAGAGTTACCTGGGTGAAATTCCAGGGTGGTGTCAGTAGTAAGATCCATCATTGTTACATTATCCATTCTGCCATATTTGAAGTTGTTGGCTGGCTTATCTTGATAACCATAGTGTATCGTGTCTGCTCTGCCACATTTGGTGTCAGACATAGGATACGTGGTCACTTTACCTTCATTATCTGTTAAATGATACCAGCTCTAGCCATTTTGCCACATTCAGGTTGGCGCGGGCCGTGCTGTAGAGAGCCCCATCACCAGCTTTGAAGGCAGAGCTTTTCTCCTTCAGCAGCTGCTGTGGTCATCCAGGGTTTCTGATTGGGGTAGACTCAGATTAGGGCTGCATAATATGACCTAAAATTCATATCGCGGTATGAATCCCTTCACGGTACCGGTATATATTGCAGTATAAACCTGATTGTAAAAATTGTAATGTGTTTCTGAATGGGTCCCTTAGCAAAGGTAAATTGATCAAAATAAATAAATAAAAATGACAACAACAACAACACAAATAAAACACAGATATAATGTTTTGAAAATATTTATTGTGCAGATCTCAAAACTACTGGTACAATTTTACAGAAGGTACATCTAAGATGCATGCCTAGATTTGATGTTTTGGCAAAAGAAATAAATAAATTTATGGTCAGCGGCTGACGTTTCATCTCTTGAACACTAGATGGCACACCTCTGAATATATGTAACCCGACAACCGGCCTGGCTATGAATTGTGCCAGATAATGGCCTCCATTTTGGAGTGAGATTTCCCACTCCCAAACAGCCAATAGGAGAGCAGCGCTTGTGCCCCATCAAAGTGAGGCTGGCGTCAGCGTCTCGGCCACCAACCAATCACAGGCTACAACAGAGAGGCCAGTATCTAGCCCAATTCAGGGCCAGTTGTCGGGCAAGAATACATGAAGCGCTTTCAGTACAGTGACCTCCTCATTTACAAAACTTAGCACGAACCACCAAAACATTTTATAATCCAGCTGGGCGGCACGGTGGCTTAGTGGCTAGCACTGGTGCCTCACAGCAAGAAGGTTGTTGGATCAATTCCCAGCTTTTCTGTGTGGAGTTTGCATGTTCTCCCCGTGTCTGTGTGGGTTTCCTCCAGGCACTTTGGTTTCCTCCCACAATCAAAAACATGCTTATTTAGGGTCTGCTCCTTTCTCTGCCCCTGACCAAGGCATCGTCTACATCTGGAGTCTGTCCCTGGACGCTGGACTGTGGATATCCAGTGCTCCTAGTGGTTGGATTGTGTCTAACTGTAATTAGGGTGGCTTAAATGCAGAGGACAAGTTTTGTTCTATGGATATATGTGCAATGACAATGAAGTTTCTCTTTTATTCTATTCAACCTCACAAAATGTAGAGAAAGTAGTTATTTCTGTATGTACGTGCATAAATTATTGATATTAATGTTAAATATGACTTGCCTTTGACAGGAGAAGATGCCAATCCCTTCAGTGGTAATTGAACCTGCTTCCAGCAATGAAGGTGATGATGACCGTGATGCTGACATCATCTCTCCCACCACAATCAGTGACAACGGAGTGCCAACTGAAAACCAGACCATTAAACACAGGAGTGCATCTGGAGGAGCATCTGCTCTTCCTAACGATTATCTGTACAAGGTCAGACATCCCTGACATAAATTCCAGTAGTTATCCCATTTTAAACTCTGGCAGTTTCATACCATAGACTACCACATTTATCTTTTTTGAGTTCTCCACTTTGATGGACAAATGAGGAGTGTTGAGGTGTAGACTTGAAAGAACAGAGGATTTTGTCTTCGCTGTAAGCAGGCCAAGGGTTATGAGAGCACAGTTAAGTTCGCCAGCCACAAGTCCTAAGCTTCACTAAAAGACAGAGGGGAGGTGATGGTCTAGTCCAGGGCTATTCAGCTGGCGGCCTGCGGGCCAGAACCGGCCCTTTAATAAGTTTGGACTGGCCCGCGGCCCATTTACCCATAAATATTAATAAATACACGATCAAAAGCCACTAAAAAGCGCATTTGCCAATTTTCGGCATTTTACGACACTTCGTGGCGCTTTGCGGCACGTTGAATCATTTACGGCACGTCAGCACTGTTTCCAAACAGCCCCACCTTACGTGAAGGCATTGCGGGCACTCGAACAGTTGGTGGCGGTAATGTAGCGTATTGGTTTGCAAACCACCAGTAAACTCGAACGAAGAAGACGACAACCGGGCGCATTCAAAGGAGAAGAGACGTAAAGTTGACAACGAAAATCAATCAATCAATTTTTTTTTTATATAGCGCCAAATCACAACAAACAGTTGCCCCAAGGCGCTTTATATTGTAAGGCAAGGCCATACAATAATGATGTAAAACCCCAACGGTCAAAACGACCCCCTGTGAGCAAGCACTTGGCTACAGTGGGAAGGAAAAACTCCCTTTTAACAGGAAGAAACCTCCAGCAGAACCAGGCTCAGGGAGGGGCAGTCTTCTGCTGGGACTGGTTGGGGCTGAGGGAGAGAACCAGGAAAAAGACATGCTGTGGAGGGGAGCAGAGATCATCACTAATGATTAAATGCAGAGTGGTGCATACAGAGCAAAAAGAGAAAGAAACAGTGCATCATGGGAACCCCCCAGCAGTCTACGTCTATAGCAGCATAACTAAGGGATGGTTCAGGGTCACCTGATCCAGCCCTAACTATAAGCTTTAGCAAAAAGGAAAGTTTTAAGCCTAATCTTAAAAGTAGAGAGGGTGTCTGTCTCCCTGATCTGAATTGGGAGCTGGTTCCACAGGAGAGGAGCCTGAAAGCTGAAGGCTCTGCCTCCCATTCTACTCTTACAAACCCTAGGAACTACAAGTAAGCCTGCAGTCTGAGAGCGAAGCGCTCTATTGGGGTGATATGGTACTATGAGGTCCCTAAGATAAGATGGGACCTGATTATTCAAAACCTTATAAGTAAGAAGAAGAATTTTAAATTCTATTCTAGAATTAACAGGAAGCCAATGAAGAGAGGCCAATATGGGTGAGATATGCTCTCTCCTTCTAGTCCCCGTCAGCACTCTAGCTGCAGCATTTTGAATTAACTGAAGGCTTTTTAGGGAACTTTTAGGACAACCTGATAATAATGAATTACAATAGTCCAGCCTAGAGGAAATAAATGCATGAATTAGTTTTTCAGCATCACTCTGAGACAAGACCTTTCTGATTTTAGAGATATTGCGTAAATGCAAAAAAGCAGTCCTACATATTTGTTTAATATGCGCTTTGAATGACATATCCTGATCAAAAATGACTCCAAGATTTCTCACAGTATTACTAGAGGTCAGGGTAATGCCATCCAGAGTAAGGATCTGGTTAGACACCATGTTTCTAAGATTTGTGGGGCCAAGAACAATAACTTCAGTTTTATCTGAGTTTAAAAGCAGGAAATTAGAGGTCATCCATGTCTTTATGTCTGTAAGACAATCCTGCAGTTTAGCTAATTGGTGTGTGTCCTCTGGCTTCATGGATAGATAAGCTGGGTATCATCTGCGTAACAATGAAAATTTAAGCAATACCGTCTAATAATACTGCCTAAGGGAAGCATATATAAAGTGAATAAAATTGGTCCTAGCACAGAACCTTGTGGAACTCCATAATTAACTTTAGTCTGTGAAGAAGATTCCCCATTTACATGAACAAATTGTAATCTATTAGACAAATATGATTCAAACCACCGCAGCGCAGTGCCTTTAATACCTATGGCATGCTCTAATCTCTGTAATAAAATTTTATGGTCAACAGTATCAAAGCAGCACTGAGGTCTAACAGAACAAGCACAGAGATGAGTCCACTGTCCGAGGCCATAAGAAGATCATTTGTAACCTTCACTAATGCTGTTTCTGTACTATGATGAATTCTAAAACCTGACTGAAACTCTTCAAATAGACCATTCCTCTGCAGATGATCAGTTAGCTGTTTTACAACTACCCTTTCAAGAATTTTTGAGAGAAAAGGAAGGTTGGAGATTGGCCTATAATTAGCTAAGATAGCTGGGTCAAGTGATGGCTTTTTAAGTAATGGTTTAATTACTGCCACCTTAAAAGCCTGTGGTACATAGCCAACTAACAAAGATAGATTGATCATATTTAAGATCGAAGCATTAAATAATGGTAGGGCTTCCTTGAGCAGCCTGGTAGGAATGGGGTCTAATAAACATGTTGATGGTTTGGATGAAGTAACTAATGAAAATAACTCAGACAGAACAATCGGAGAGAAAGAGTCTAACCAAATACCGGCATCACTGAAAGCAGCCAAAGATAACGATACGTCTTTGGGATGGTTTTGAGTAATTTTTTCTCTAATAGTTAAAATTTTGTTAGCAAAGAAAGTCATGAACTCATTACTAGTTAAAGATAATGGAATACTCAGCTCAATAGAGCTCTGACTCTTTGTCAGCCTGGCTACAGTGCTGAAAAGAAACCTGGGGTTGTTCTTATTTTCTTCAATTAGTGATGAGTAGAAAGATGTCCTAGCTTTACGGAGGGCTTTTTTATAGAGCAACAGACTCTTTTTCCAGGCTAAGTGAAGATCTTCTAAATTAGTGAGACGCCATTTCCTCTCCAACTTACGGGTTATCTGCTTTAAGCTACGAGTTTGAGAGTTATACCATGGAGTCAGACACTTCTGATTTAAAGCTCTCTTTTTCAGAGGAGCTACAGCATCCAAAGTTGTCTTCAATGAGGATGTAAAACTATTGACGAGATACTCTATCTCCCTTACAGAGTTTAGGTAGCTACTCTGCACTGTGTTGTTATATGGCACTAGAGAACATAAAGAAGGAATCATATCCTTAAACCTAGTTACAGCGCTTTCTGAAAGACTTCTAGTGTAATGAAACTTATTCCCTACTGCTGGGTAGTCCATCAGAGTAAATGTAAATGTTATTAAAAAATGATCAGACAGAAGGGAGTTTTCAGGGAATACTGTTAAGTCTTCTATTTCCATACCATAAGTCAGAACAAGATCTAAGATATGATTAAAGTGGTGGGTGGACTCATTTACTTTTTGAGCAAAGCCAATAGAGTCTAATAATAGATTAAATGCAGTGTTGAGGCTGTCATTCTCAGCAACTGTGTGGATGTTAAAATCGCCCACTATAATTATCTTATCTGAGCTAAGCACTAAGTCAGACAAAAGGTCTGAAAATTCACAGAGAAACTCACAGTAACGACCAGGAGGACGATAGATAATAACAAATAAAACTGGTTTTTGGGACTTCCAATTTGGATGGACAAGACTAAGAGACAAGCTTTCAAATGAATTAAAGCTCTGTCTGGGTTTTTGATTAATTAATAAGCTGGAATGGAAGATTGCTGCTAATCCACCGCCCCGGCCCGTGCTACGAGCATTCTGACAGTTAGTGTGACTCGGGGGGTGTTGACTCATTTAAACTAACATATTCATCCTGCTGTAACCAGGTTTCTGTTAGGCAGAATAAATCAATATGTTGATCAATTATTATATCATTTACCAACAGGGACTTAGAAGAGAGAGACCTAATGTTTAATAGACCACATTTAACTGTTTTAGTCTGTGGTGCAGTAGAAGGTGCTATATTATTTTTTCTTTTTGAATTTTTATGCTTAAATAGATTTTTGCTGGTTATTGGTAGTCTGGGAGCAGGCACCGTCTCTACGGGGATGGGGTAATGAGGGGATGGCAGGGGGAGAGAAGCTGCAGAGAGGTGTGTAAGACTACAACTCTGCTTCCTGGTCCCAACCCTGGATAGTCACGGTTTGGAGGATTTAAGAAAATTAGCCAGATTTCTAGAAATGAGAGCTGCTCCATCCAAAGTGGGATGGATGCCGTCTCTCCTAACAAGACCAGGTTTTCCCCAGAAGCTTTGCCAATTATCTATGAAGCCCACCTCATTTTTTGGACACCACTCAGACAGCCAGCAATTCAAGGAGAACATGCGGCTAAACATGTCACTCCCGGTCTGATTGGGGAGGGGCCCAGAGAAAACTACAGAGTCCGACATTGTTTTTGCAAAGTTACACACCGATTTAATGTTAATTTTAGTGACCTCCGATTGGCGTAACCGGGTGTCATTACTGCCGACGTGAATTACAATCTTACCAAATTTACGCTTAGCCTTAACCAGCAGTTTCAAATTTCCTTCAATGTCGCCTGCTCTGGCCCCCGGAAGACAATTGACTATGGTTGCTGGTGTCGCTAACTTCACATTTCTCAAAACAGAGTCGCCAATAACCAGAGTTTGATCCTCGGCGGGTGTGTCGTCGAGTGGGGAAAAACGGTTAGAGATGTGCACGGGTTGACGGTGTACACGGGGCTTCTGTTTAGGGCTACGCTTCCTCCTCACAGTCACCCAGTCAGCCTGCTTTCCCGGCTGCTCGGGATCTGCCAGGGGGGAACTAACGGCGGCTAAGCTACCTTGGTCCGCACCGACTACAGGGGCCTGGCTAGCTGTAGAATTTTCCACGGTGCGGAGCCGAGTCTCCAATTCGCCCAGCCTGGCCTCCAAAGCTACGAATAAGCTACACTTATTACAAGTACCATTACTGCTAAAGGAGGCCGAGGAATAACTAAACATTTCACACCCAGAGCAGAAAAGTGCGGGAGAGACAGGAGAAGCCGCCATGCTAAATCGGCTAAGAGCTAGTAGCTACGCTAAGCTAGCGGATTATAATAGAAGATTTAATAATGGCTGGCCTGGTAAATATGTGCACGTAGAAAATGCCGAAGGCAATCCTATGTGCCTGCTGTGTTCTGACTGTTGCTTGGTGAATAAGGAATATAACACGTGGAGGCACTTAATTACGACTCACTCCCATTTTGACAGTGAATAGCCACCGGGTTCTGATACTCATCACATAAAAATAAAAGGACTTAATCTGAACTACAAGCGAAACACTGCAATCTTCTCCCGTAGCTGCACTCTGCAACAGAAGACAACAGCAGCATCCCTGTGTGTTGCGGGTTCTTGCTAGAAAGAAAATGCCGTTCACTGATTCCTAAACAGTGAAAGAATGTATATTAGCTGCCGTCGACGAGGTGGTAGCACACAAGCTAAAACAGCAGGTAATGACTTCAAACAAGTCAGTCCCTCTGTCAGATACAACAGCTGCAAGACGACTGGATGTTTTAGCCACAGATGTTTTCGAGACTCTTCTAAGTCAGTTGAAGAAAGCTGAATTCATGTCGCTGGCTGTGGATGAGTCAACTGACAGCTCTGATACAGCACAACTTTGTTTGTATGTGCGGTTTTTTAACGGTGCCTGTTTCAAGGAGGATCTGTTGGGCCTGATTCCACTGGAAGGACAAACAGGAGAAATAATTTTCCAAAAGATTATTGCTTTTTTAAAGACAATGGACTGGACCTGGAGCATGTTAACCTGCTGGTTACAGATGGAGCTCCCTCGCTGGCAAGAAGCGTCAAAGGACTGTCTGCACGACTGTCTGCACGACTGTCTGCTGTTGCACCAAAACTACAGTCTGTCCACTGTCTCCTTCACCAGAGTGTCCTCTGCTCTCAGCTTAGTGCTGAGTTGAAAAGTACCATGGACTCTGTGATTGCTGCAGTGAACTTTATCAGAGCAACATCTAGTCTTCAGCACAGGTTGTTTCGCAGACGACTTGCTGATATGTCAGCTGAGCACTCTGACCTACTTTTACACAATGTCAGGTGGTTAAGCCAGGGCAATGCACTTCAGAGAATCTGTGAACTGAGGGAGGAAATTATCACCTTTCTGTTTGAATGCAAGCACAAGAAGGCTGAAACATTTCTGACAAAAATGCTGGATGAGAAATTTGTCTCAGAAATGTGCTTTTAAAGTGATATCATGCATCATTTGAATGGTCTTAATCTGAGTCTTCAGGGGAGGATAAACCAGTGGCTGATGTGGTTGAAAAGATGACTGCTTTTATAAAAAAAACTAGATATTTTTGCATGTGATCTTAATGACAGCCTGCTGCACTTTCCCACACTCAGTGATTTCATTAGTATATACTTTTGATGTTCTGTTAAATAAAAAGGGAAAAAGAAATGCAGTAGCATTTGTCTCAAATGTACATCCGAGAATAATAGTACAGGTCACGAGAATGTCCGGCCCACAGATCATAGTATTCTGACAGATTTGGCCACCGGAAAAATATAGTTGAATAGCCCTGGTCTAGTCTAATGGTTAAGCATTGGGTTTGACACCAGATGATCTTTGGTTCAAATCCCAGCCTCACTGGAAAATCACTAAGGGCCCTTGGGCACTGTCCTTAATCCCCTAGTTGTTCCTGGTGTGTAGTGAGTGTATGGCAGCTCCCTTGGGGTGAATGTGAGGCATTCGGATTAGCCATACGAAAGGGAAAATAAGTGCATTTTAAATCTGGACTTGAAAGTTTCTACAGCATCTGACTGGTTTATTGATGCAGGGAGATAGTTCCACAAAACAGAAGTACAATAAGAGAAAACTCTGTGACCAACAGACTTTTTATTCACCCGAAGGACACAAAAGTCTTGCATCCTGAGAACGCAGTGCCCAGGCCGGTACATAGGGTTTAAGTAGGTCAGCTAAGTAGGGAGGTGCCAGTCCGTGAATAATTTTAGTAACAGAAACTTAAAATCTGATCTCACAGGAAAAGGAAGCAAGTGAAGAGACGCCAAAATGGGTGTAATGTGGTCAAACTTTCTGCATCCTGTCAAAGGTCTGGCAGCAGGAAGAGGATTTTTTATTTACACTGGCCCGGGTGTTACGGTTAGGGACCGGGTTGCGTGTTAGACCCAGAAGCAGGAGCAGTAAGGCATACGCAGGAGGAGTAACCAAAAGTCTATTGAACCAAACAAGGGACTGCACAGTGGAGGGACAAAGGAGGATGGACCACGAGGACTGGATGGACGGGACAGACAGGACCGGGACAGGAACCAGGGAAGTGAGCCTGTGGCGCTGCTGGGACTGCGGGGGGAAAGTGAGAGGGCAGGTGAGATTATGGAGTGCATTTGGGCACACATCTGGACATGAAAATAAATCCAAACTAAGTAGTAAAGTAGTTCAGAGGTTTAGTTCATTCAGAAGCAAGTCTCAGTTCATTCCAGGTTGGAGTTAGATCAAAAGTGCAGTTCAGATCACAGTCTTTGCTCATTCAGGATCTTAGTTTGACATGACACACCCTAAAGGTGGGCACATGTGGCAGACTGACAGTCAGATGACAGCTCCAAGTTCCAGGCTTAAATGCATGTTGCAATTTGGCAGCTCACGTTCTCTGGGAAACTGCACTCAGAGAACCACAGTTACATTAACTCAGAACTTAGTGGCTGCGTGTTGATCACTCCAGACTGTCAGCAGATTAGATCATACTGTAACTGAACGGTTCAACCCGTGGAATAACAAAATGACTGAACACTGTACCTAAACAGTGCAGAAGTACACCAACCCGAACTACAGATGAAACATTGATGTTCACAGAACTCCATATAGAGGAACGAACTCTGAGCAGTATACCTGCTGAACACTATGCAGCGCGGAGATGAACGGACTGATAATTAACAGCTGCATGTGATTACACACGCGACAGAATTACAGAATATGTCCATGTTAAAGCCAGAAACAAAAGTGTGACATGGAAAACCCGTATGAACCGTTTTACATTACTAAAGTATGAATTAAGAGCCGAAGTTCACACTGCAGGAAAAGAACGATTGATAACGGCATAATTAGAAAGTTGTAGTAATATGGCAGGAAAAACACAACATGTAACACAGAGTTTGGAAACTCAAGAGGGAAAAAACACGGCGGGTTACAGACTGTGCCTGAAAGTGCCAGTGAAAAAACACAGACAGTTACTGTTGTGGACATGGGAGCCCACAGTGGTGGAGTTGCAACAAGAGCGGAGACTTCAGTCCAAAAAACTCCACAGGGAAAAAAGTCAAGGAGCTCAGAGGCTCGCATCAGGAAAACAGAAAAGTGACATTAGCTCCAACATGGCGACAGAACACCAAACAAAATACACTATGAGAAAAACAGAAGCTTGAGTTACCGGTTGGGTGCGAAGGCTGGGCACAGCTGAGAACCCAAGGCAACCCGGTTCCAACCAGGAGAAACGCGGAGGTTCTTCAGGTGGTGAGGGAACAGATTCTGGCCCTGAACCCATGAAAGGTTCGGGGTTAAATCTGGAGAGGTGATGAGTGTCAGCTGTGAGTACCCACTCAGTGTTGATCCAGCTCAGCTGTGAGACGCTGAGCAAACAGTTGCCCCAAGGCGCTTTATATTGTAAGGCAAAAGCCATACAATAATTACAGAAAAACCCCAACGGTCAAAACGACCCCCTGTGAGCAAGCACTTGGCGACAGTGGGAAAGAAAAAACTCCCTTTTAACAGGAAGAAACCTCCAGCAGAACCAGGCTCAGGGAGGGGCAGTCTTCTGCTGGGACTGGTTGGGGCTGAGGGAGAGAATCAGGAAAAAGACATGCTGTGGAAGAGAGCAGAGATCAATCACTAATGATTAAATGCAGAGTGGTGCATACAGAGCAAAAAGAGAAAGAACCACTCAGTGCATCATGGGAACCCCCCAGCAGTCTAAGTCAATAGCAGCAAAACTAAGAGATGGTTCAGGGTCACCTGATCCAGCCCTAACTATAAGCTTTAGCAAAAAGGAACGTTTTAAGCCTAATCTTAAAAGTAGAGAGGGTGTCTGTCTCCGTGATCCGAATTGGGAGCTGGTTCCACAGGAGAGGAGCCTGAAAGCTGAAGGCTCTGCCTCCCATTCTACTCTTAAAAACCCTAGGAATTACAAGTAAGCCTGCAGTCTGAGAGCGAAGCGCTCTGTTGGGGTGATATGGTACTATGAGGTCCCTAAGATAAGATGGGACCTGATTATTCAAAACCTTATAAGTAAGAAGAAGAATTTTAAATTCAATTCTAGAATTAACAGGAAGCCAATGAAGAGAAGCCAATATGGGTGAAATATGCTCTCTCCTTCTAGTCCCCGTCAGTACTCTAGCTGCAGCATTTTGAATTAACTGAAGGCTTTTCAGGGAACTTTTAGGACAACCTGATAATAATGAATTACAGTAGTCCAGCCTAGAGGAAATAAATGCATGAATTAGTTTTTCAGCATCAGTCTGAGACAAGACCTTTCTAATTTTAGAGATATTGCGCAAATGCAAAAAAGCAAAATTTCTTAAGTTTAAACTCACACAAGACTGAAATGATGGCTCTTGGTCCAGTGAGACATCAGCATCAATTTGACCAGCTAACGCTTAGCCTAGGCTCGTGTGTCATACATCACACTGACAAAGTGAGGAACCTTGGGATAAATTTTGATCCTACGTTGTCCTTTGACTTACACATTAGAGATATTACGAGGAGTGCTTTCTTCCACCTGCGAAACATACCAAAGGGCCCCTGCACACATTGTGCAAAGTTTGGATGAAGTGCACACTTAGAGCACTTTGTGTTTCTTTTTATTCACCTCTTTTTGCTCTGTATGCACCACTCTGCTTTTAATCATTAGTGATTGATCTCTGCTGTCTTCCACAGCATGTCTTTTTCATGATTCTCTCCCCTCAGCCCCAACCAGTCCCAGCAGAAGACTGCCCCTCCCTGAGCCTGGTTCTGCTGGAGGTTTCTTCCTGTTAAAAGGGAGTTTTCCTTCCCACTCTCACCAAGTGCTTGCTCACAGGGGGTCGTTTTGACTGTTGGGGTTTTTCTGTAATTATTGTATGGCTTTTGCCTTACAATATAAAGTGCCTTGGGGCGACTGTTTGTTGTGATTTGGCGCTATATAAATAAAATTGATTTGATTTGATTTAGAGCGCATGATGCAGGAATCATGTGCAAACTGTGTAATGTCGTCCCTGCCTCCAGCGCCTCATACATCTGTTGCTACAACTATTTGTGCACACAAGCGCCTGAAAGCTGTGCAAACCCATCGCACCCTCTCGTGGCAGGTGCCGGCCAATTTCCAGGTGACGCACGAACATCTAACACGCCTCGCATGGCACTTAGAAAATGTGTGGCCAGTCGCACTCTTAGCACGACGGCAGGCTGCAGACAATCACTTTTGTACTTGCAGAGAAATTTGTCTCAGTCCCACACGAGTGTGGCTTTGGTGTGTGCGCTGAGATGACAGGTAGGTGTGTCCTCCCACTGAAGCGGTGGTGGAAATCTGTGAATCTGGACATCCCAGCTGGACACCACGTACTGTGTTTAGACGGACATGGACAACCAACTGCCCACTGTGATGCGCGTGTCTGTTTGCTGTTATCAAGTGGACATAAATAAAAACATATATCACTGTGGTGACGTGCTGCAGCCAGCAAGCGCGTGCATGGCACGCACATGGACAGGCTGCTCCCAGGTTGAAACGGACCTTCAGATCAGAACACGCAGCAGGCGATCTCACTGTCACATCACCCAGGTGAGCTGTGTTTCACATGATGCGGTGTCCTGTGGCACGTCATCCACAAGACGCGCGCGGCCAGTCAGAGACGTAGATGAGCCAGCAGATGTGGATGTGGACATGAATGAAACGAGTGAACTGTTTCTTATTCATGTCATTTCATGACTGTATGCCTGTGACCATGGGTCATTTACAGCGAAACAGACGGATCATATTTGTATTGCTCACTTGATAAATGCGGTGTTTTTATACGGTGTGTGATTTTAATTTATTTTGTAATACTTCCATGTCTTTCCCAATATGAGGCAGATTCCCGCAGCTTTCAAAGAACAGCTCCGTAGCTCAGTGGTAAAGTCCGTGACTGGGAATCAGAGCTTTTGGACAGCACGAGTTTGCGTCCAGTGGTCATATGTTTTTTTTTTTGTTTGTTTTTTTCCACATAAGCGGTGCGATGTGCCGTCGCTGGCACTGTGTGTTCTTGCATGAAAGACACCAGCGCCCTGCCCGTCGGTGCGACGTTTCGTGGTGAGCTAATTTTGAAGTGTTTCATGCTGTTTTGCCATTTTCGTCCAAACGCCATCCAAACTTTGCACTCTGTGTAAAGGGGCCGAAAGATTCGTCCCATCCTGTCTATGGCTGATGCGGAGAGCTTAATTGATGCATTTGTTTCTTTTAGACTGGACTACTGCAATGTTCTATTTTCTGGTTTACCACAGTCCAGCATTAGGAGCCAGACTCTTGACAGGAAGCAGAAAGTATGACCACATTACACTCATTTTGGTATCTTTTCACTGGCTTCGCTTCTCTGTGAGATCGGATTTTAAGGTTCTGCTATTAACCGATAAAATTATTCATGGACTAGCCACTTCCTCCTTAACTGACTTAATTAGGGTGAATAAAAAGTCTGTGGGCCACAGAGCCTTCTCTTATTTTGAACCTGTTTTATGGAATGATCTCCCTACGGCAATTAAAGATTCTGTAGAGACCTTCATATCCAGACTTGAGATGCATTTATTTTCCATCTGGTATAGCTAGCATACTGGCATAGCATGGTGCTATGCTTTTTACTCTTTTAAATTTATTTTATTAGTAAATGAAGTGCGTCTCTGCTTCAACTTTATTTAAAGTCTGTTAGGGAAGCTCAGGGCTAGTGGCAGATGAGCACCTTAGTATTTTCTCTGCTTTCCTGTTGCTTAATGCTGATTAATTATACCGTAGGTGTAGTTTTTGGCTGACTGATTATGCTTTTTTTTCTCTCTCCAAAGTGCGGATGACATCAGGTCATGTGTTGGATTTGACCACTGCATAATTTCTAAAAGGCAAGTGGAACATGGAATGGACTTTGCCGCGGTAACAGGCCCACTGAATGGCATGATGGGTGACCCCTGTCTGTGACTGGACGCCTGCATGGACTTCTCATCAAATTCATCTTTTGTTGTTATGTTCTGTTTTGTAAAACTTTGCAAAATCTTGAAACTCTTACATTGGCCTAAGTAGAGGGTCACCCGTTTGAGTCTGGTCTATTGAGGTTTCTTCCTCAAAACATCAGAGGGAGTTTTTTCTTACCACTGTCTCCTGTGTTCCTGCTCTAGGTGTTGGTAAGGTTAGACCTTACTTGTGTGAAGTGCCTTGAGGCAACTTTGTTGTAATTTGGCGCTATATAAACTCTTCTTCTTTGTCTTTTGGCTGTTCCCGTTAGGGGTCGCCACAGCAGATCAGTCATTTCCATCTCACCCTGTCCTCTGTATCTTCCTCTGTCACACCAACCACTTGTGGGTGATTCTTTAAGTACGGGCACTATTGGCCTTGTAAATGTAATTTCCACCACACCATTGCCTTACAATATAAAGCGCTTTGGGGCAACTGTTTGTTGTGATTTGGCACTATATACATGTGCTCTGATGTCACTGTTTATCTCCATAGAAACTACCCAAACAATCTTTCATACAAACTGTTTAAAGGGACATTAATCAATCAATCAATCAATCAATTTTTTTTTTTATATAGCGCCAAATCACAACAAACAGTTGCCCCAAGGCGCTTTATATTGTAAGGCAAGGCCATACAATAATGATGTAAAACCCCAACGGTCAAAACGACCCCCTGTGAGCAAGCACTTGGCTACAGTGGGAAGGAAAAACTCCCTTTTAACAGGAAGAAACCTCCAGCAGAACCAGGCTCAGGGAGGGGCAGTCTTCTGCTGGGACTGGTTGGGGCTGAGGGAGAGAACCAGGAAAAAGACATGCTGTGGAGGGGAGCAGAGATCGATCACTAATGATTAAATGCAGAGTGGTGCATACAGAGCAAAAAGAGAAAGAAACAGTGCATCATGGGAACCCCCCAGCAGTCTACGTCTATAGCAGCATAACTAAGGGATGGTTCAGGGTCACCTGATCCAGCCCTAACTATAAGCTTTAGCAAAAAGGAAAGTTTTAAGCCTAATCTTAAAAGTAGAGAGGGTGTCTGTCTCCCTGATCTGAATTGGGAGCTGGTTCCACAGGAGAGGAGCCTGAAAGCTGAAGGCTCTGCCTCCCATTCTACTCTTACAAACCCTAGGAACTACAAGTAAGCCTGCAGTCTGAGAGCGAAGCGCTCTATTGGGGTGATATGGTACTATGAGGTCCCTAAGATAAGATGGGACCTGATTATTCAAAACCTTATAAGTAAGAAGAAGAATTTTAAATTCTATTCTAGAATTAACAGGAAGCCAATGAAGAGAGGCCAATATGGGTGAGATATGCTCTCTCCTTCTAGTCCCCGTCAGTACTCTAGCTGCAGCATTTTGAATTAACTGAAGGCTTTTTAGGGAACTTTTAGGACAACCTGATAATAATGAATTACAATAGTCCAGCCTAGAGGAAATAAATGCATGAATTAGTTTTTCAGCATCACTCTGAGACAAGACCTTTCTGATTTTAGAGATATTGCGTAAATGCAAAAAAGCAGTCCTACATATTTGTTTAATATGCGCTTTGAATGACATATCCTGATCAAAAATGACTCCAAGATTTCTCACAGTATTACTAGAGGTCAGGGTAATGCCATCCACAGTAAGGATCTGGTTAGACACCATGTTTCTAAGATTTGTGGGGCCAAGTACAATAACTTCAGTTTTATCTGAGTTTAAAAGCAGGAAATTAGAGGTCATCCATGTCTTTATGTCTGTAAGACAATCCTGCAGTTTAGCTAATTGGTGTGTGTCCTCTGGCTTCATGGATAAATAAATTATATTTGCATATAATGATGCTGGAAAAAGGTGATAAAGTCATCATAGATAACTAGAACAAATTTCTTAACACACTTTCATTGTAAAGATAACTATAAAAGTGTGAAATTTCCCCTTTTTTCTGTTTTTCATACAATATGATCAAAGGACATAATAAGTGCCCGTAGTCTAAGAATCACCCTTGTATGTCCTCCCTCAGCACATCCATAAACCTCCTCTTTGGCCTCCCTCTTCTCCTGCCTGGTGGCGCCATCCTCAGCATCCTTCTCCCTATATACCCTGGGTCCCTCCTCTGCACATGTCCAAACCATCTCAATCTCGCCTGTCTGACTTTGTCTCCAAAACGTCCCACCTGAGCAGTCCCTCTGATATGTTCATTCCTAATCTTGTCCATTCTCGTCACTCCGAAAGAGAATCTCAACATCTTCAGCTCTGCCACGTCCAGCTCCACCTCCTGTCTTTTTGTTAGTTCTGCTGTCTCTAAACCATACAACATAGCTGGTCTCACTACTGTCTTGTAAACTTTCCCCTTCACTCTTGCTGATATTCTTCGGTCACAAATCACTCCTGTCACCTTTCTCCATGCACTCCACCCTGCCTGCACTCTCTTCTTCACCTCTCTACCACACTCTCCATTACTTTGAACAGTTGAACCCAAATATTTAAACTCATCTACTTTCACCACTTCTACTCCTTGTAACTGCACTATTCCACTGGGCTCCCTCCCATTCACACACTTGTACTCAGTCTTGCTTCTACTGACTTTCATGTTGTGTGTGGGCCGCCGGAAGAGGAGGTACTGCTGGCCCACCACCAGGGGCGCCCTGCCTGAAGTGCGGGCTTCAGGCACGAGAGGGCGCTGCCGCCATGGACACAGCCGGGGGTGACAGCTGTCACTCATTACCTCTTGACAGCTGTCACCCATCTACTCAACATCATCTCACTCCATAAAGACCAGACGTCATCTCCACCTCGTTGCCGAGATATCCTACTTCATTGGCGGTAATATCCTCAGCCGTTTGTGTTTTTTGCAATATATCTGTATATTGTGAGTGTTTGCAGGAGTACCGGTTCCTTTTTCTGTGGAGGCTGAGTGAGTGCTGGACGGCACTCTTTTCCCCTGAGGAATCACTGCGGTACTCTGCACCATATTGAGTGAGAGGTGGAGGTGGCATTCCCACCGTTGTTGTTACTGGGTGTACACACACCCACACTTGACTGTCTTTGTTCTTCGCCAGCAGTACCAGATCCGACAGTCGGGGACGGTGATCACCTGGGAATTCGGGACTTGGCGGCTCCAGTATTCACCAGGTTCCGGGGCGGCGGAAATCGTGTGGTTCCGGCTCTTCTCAGGACAGACGTCTTCTATCCTCGAGCCTGCCCACACGTCACCTTTGTGGATTGACTGTAATGATATTCTGAGATTGTCTGTATATTCGTTGTGCACATTCACAACATTAAATTGTTACCTTTTGGCTCATCTATTGATCGTTCATTTGCGCCCCCTGTTGTGGGTCCGTGTCACTACACTTTCCCAACAGGATATCTCGGCCAGCGTCATGGACTCCGAGGGGCGTCACCCGGCTGTTGAACGACCAATGGGAGAGCAGGGAGCGCAGGCGTCTGCAGGAGACGTGATTGGTGAGCTGCAGCACATTCTCACCGCCTTTACGGCTCGGTTGGATCAAATGACCGAGCAAAACATCCTCCTGAACCGCAGGGTGGAGGCTCTCTCCGCACAGATGGCGGCGAGCGCTCAGGGCGCTGCTGCAGCTCGTCCTCCTGTCGACCCTGTGCAGGATATAAACGTTCCAGTGGTGGTTCAACAACCCCTCCCACCATCCCCTGAAGCATACGTAAGCCCTCCTGAGCCGTACGGAGGTTGTGTGGAGACGTGCGCGGACTTTCTTATGCAGTGTTCGCTTGTCTTCGCACAACGTCCCGTCATGTACGCGTCAGATGCTAGTAAAATAGCTTATGTGATTGCTCTGCTTCGGGGTAAAGCACGCGCCTGGGCTACGGCGCTCTGGGAACAGAACTCACAGTTGTTATCAGCATACACTGGGTTTGTGGGGGAGTTCAGAACAATGTTTGATCACCCTAACAGAGGAGAGACCGCTTCAACTGTGCTGCTGTCAATGAGACAGGGACGCGAGAGCGCAGCCGCTTATGCAGTCAACTTCCACATCGCGGCTGCGAGGTCCGGCTGGAATAACGTTGCGCTCCGCGCCGCCTTCATAAACGGACTGTCGTGGGTTCTGAAGGAGCAGCTGGTAGCTAAGGAGGAACCGCGGGATTTAGATGGGCTTATCGATCTCGTTATACGGTTAGACAATCGGTTGGAGGAACGCCGTCGGGAGCGAGGCGAAGGACGTGACCGGATACGCGCCGCCCCTCTCCCTTCCGGGTTCGAAAAGGGGCCGCCCTCCCCACGCTCCACAGCCGCAGCGCTCTGTGGGGCAACAGCTCCCCCTGCTGACGTTGTTAGGGAAACGCACAGGGCCAAAATGAGGAGGCTGATCCGTGGAGAGTGTTTTCTCTGCAGCTCTAAGGAGCACACACAGAGAAACTGCCCCAAACGGCCAAAACGACAACACTCGCCCTTAGAGACTGGGCTAAGGGGGGGTCAAAATATTCAAGTGAGACACACACAGATTGCCACACGACTCCCAGTCACAATCCTGAGTGGGGATTTAACCCTTCAAGCCCCAGCACTGGTGGACACGGGGTCAGAAGGGAATCTGCTAGACAGCAGATGGGCAAGGGAGGTAGGGCTCCCTCTGGTGGTGCTTCCTTCGCCATTGCAGGTTCGGGCACTAGATGGCACCCTCCTCCCTTTAATCACACACAAGACACAACCAGTAACTCTGGTGGTGTCTGGAAACCATCGGGAGGAGATGGAGTTTTTTATAACTCCCTCTACCTCCCACGTGATTTTGGGCTTCCCATGGATGTTGAAGCACAATCCCCGGATTGATTGGCCGTCTGGGGTGGTGGTTCAGTGGAGCGAAACCTGCCATCGGGTGTGTTTAGGATCCTCGGTTCCTCCCGGTTTACAGGCTAAGGAGGAGGTCAAAGTCCCTCCCAATCTGACGGCAGTGCCGGTTGAGTACCACGATCTTGCTGATGTCTTCAGCAAGGATCTGGCACTCACCCTTCCCCCGCACCGTCCGTACGATTGTGCCATTGATTTGGTTCCAGGCGCTGAGTTCCCGTCCAGCAGGCTGTACAACCTCTCACGATCTGAGCGCGAATCAATGGAGACCTACATCCGGGACTCATTAGCCGCCGGGCTGATCCGGAACTCCACCTCCCCGATGGGGGCAGGTTTCTTTTTTGTGGGCAAGAAAGATGGCGGACTCCGTCCATGCATTGATTACAGGGGGCTGAATGAGATTACAGTTCGCAATCGATACCCGTTGCCATTGTTGGATTCCGTGTTCACCCCCCTGCATGGAGCCAAAATCTTTACTAAGCTGGATCTTAGAAATGCGTATCACCTCGTTCGGATCCGGAAGGGAGACGAATGGAAGACGGCATTTAACACCCCGTTAGGTCACATTGAGTACCTGGTCATGCCGTTCGGCCTCACCAATGCCCCCGCGACGTTCCAGGCCTTGGTTAACGACGTCTTGCGGGACTTCCTGCACCGATTCGTCTTCGTATATCTGGACGATATTCTCATCTTTTCTCCGGATCCTGAGACCCATGTCCAGCATGTACATCAGGTCCTGCAGCAGTTATTAGAGTACCGACTGTTTGTGAAGGGCGAGAAGTGCGAGTTTCACCGCACGTCTTTGTCCTTCCTGGGGTTTATCATCTCCTCTAACTCCGTCGCCCCTGATCCAGCCAAGGTTGCGGCGGTGAGAGATTGGCCCCAACCAACAAGCCGTAGGAAGCTGCAACAGTTCCTCGGCTTTGCTAATTTCTGTAGGAGGTTCATTAAGGGCTACAGTCAGGTAGTTAGCCCCCTGACAGCCCTGACCTCTCCAAAAGTCCCCTTCACCTGGTCTGATCGGTGCGAAGCCGCGTTCAAGGAGTTGAAACGACGGTTCTCTACTGCGCCAGTTTTGGTGCAGCCCGACCCTAGCCGCCAGTTCGTGGTTGAAGTGGACGCCTCTGACTCAGGGATAGGAGCCGTGCTATCCCAGAGCGGAGAGACCCGTGTGCCTACTTTTCACGCAGGTTGACCCCGGCTGAACGGAACTATGACGTCGGCAATCGAGAACTCCTTGCGGTGAAAGAGGCTCTTGAGGAGTGGAGACACCTGCTGGAGGGAGCGTCTGTGCCATTCACGGTTTTCACTGACCATCGGAACCTGGAGTATATCAGGACCGCCAAGCGGCTGAACCCCAGGCAAGCCCGCTGGTCACTGTTCTTCGGACGTTTTGACTTCCGGATCACCTATCGCCCCGGGACCAAGAACCAGAGATCGGATGCCTTGTCCCGGGTACACGAAGACGAAGTCAAAACGGTGCTGTCGGATCCACCGGTGCCCATCATTCCGGAGTCCACTATCGTGGCCACCCTCACCTGGGACGTGGAGAAGACCGTCCGGGAGGCCCTGGCACGGAGCCCGGACCCCAGAACCGGTCCGAAAAACCGTCTGTACGTCCCACCAGAGGCCAGAGCTGCAGTCTTGGACTTCTGTCACGGTTCCAAGCTCTCCTGTCATCCAGGGGTGCGAAGGACCGTGGCAGTTGTCCGGCAGCGCTTCTGGTGGGCGTCTATGGAGGCCGACGTCCGGGAATATATCCAGGCCTGCACCACCTGTGCCAGGGGCAAGGCAGTACATAAGAAGGCCCAAGGACTCCTCCAGCCGCTGCCGGTGCCTCATCGCCCCTGGTCCCACATTGGCCTGGATTTCGTCACGGGCCTCCCGCCGTCCCAGGGCAACACCACCATCTTCACGATAGTGGACCGTTTCTCCAAGGCGGCCCACTTCGTGGCCCTCCCGAAGCTCCCAACTGCCCAGGAGACAGCAGACCTCCTGGTCCACCACGTTGTCCGTCTGCATGGGATACCCTCCGACATCATCTCAGATCGTGGTCCCCAGTTCTCCTCACACGTCTGGAGGAGCTTCTGCAGGAAACTGGGGGCCACCGTGAGCCTCTCATCCGGGTACCATCCACAGACGAACGGACAGGCAGAGCGGGCCAACCAGGAACTGGAACAGACCCTCCGCTGCGTCACATCCGCGCACCCGACGGCCTGGAGTAACCATCTGGCCTGGATCGAGTATGCGCATAACAGCCAGGTGTCTTCTCCACCGGCCTCTCCCCATTTGAGGTGTGTTTGGGGTATCAGCCCCCGTTGTTTCCCATGGTGGAGGGAGAGGTCGGTGTGCCCTCGGTCCAGGCCCACCTGCGGAAGTGCCGTCGGGTGTGGCGCTCCACCTGTTCTGCCTTGTTGAAGGCCCGGACGAGGGCGAAGACCCATGCAGACCGCCGGCGATCCCCGGCCCCTGCTTACCAGCCCGGGCAGGAGGTGTGGCTTTCCACAAAGGACATCCCCCTCCAGGTGGACTCCCCGAAACTTCAGGACAGGTACATTGGCCCCTTCAAGATCCTCAAAGTCCTCAGTCCTGCCGCAGTGAAGCTCCAACTCCCGGCTTCACTGCGGATCCATCCGGTTTTCCACATGTCATGCATCAAACCTCACCACACCTCACCCCTCTGTGCTCCTGGACCGGCGCCGCCTCCTGCTCGGATCATCGACGGGGAGCCGGCTTGGACGGTGCGCCGGCTCCTGGACGTCCGTCGGATGGGCCGGGGGTTCCAGTACTTGGTGGACTGGGAGGGGTATGGACCCGAAGAACGCTCCTGGGTGAAGAGGAGCTTCATCCTGGATCCTGCCCTCCTGGCCGACTTCTACCGTCGACACCCCAACAAGCCGGGTCGGGCGCCAGGAGGCGCCCGTTGAGGGGGGGGTCCTGTTGTGTGTGGGCCGCCGGAAGAGGAGGTACTGCTGGCCCACCACCAGTGGGCGCCCTGCCTGAAGTGCGGGCTTCAGGCACGAGAGGGCGCTGCCGCCATGGACACAGCCGGGGGTGACAGCTGTCACTCATTACCTCTTGACAGCTGTCACCCATCTACTCAACATCATCTCACTCCATAAAGACCAGACGTCATCTCCACCTCGTTGCCGAGATATCATACTTCATTGGAGGTAATATCCTCAGCCGTTTGTGTTTTTTGCAATATATCTGTATATTGTGAGTGTTTGCAGGAGTACCGGTTCCTTTTTCTGTGGAGGCTGAGTGAGTGCTGGACGGCACTCTTTTCCCCTGAGGAATCACTGCGGTACTCTGCACCATATTGAGTGAGAGGTGGAGGTGGCATTCCCACCGTTGTTGTTACTGGGTGTACACACACCCACACTTGACTGTCTTTGTTCTTCGCCAGCAGTACCAGATCCGACAGTCGGGGACGGTGATCACCTGGGAATTTGGGACTTGGCGGCTCCAGTATTCACCAGGTTCTGGGGCGGCGGAAATCGTGTGGTTCCGGCTCTTCTCAGGACAGACGTCTTCTATCCTCGAGCCTGCCCACACGTCACCTTTGTGGATTGACTGTAATGATATTCTGAGATTGTCTGTATATTCGTTGTGCACATTCACAACATTAAATTGTTACCTTTTGGCTCATCTATTGACCGTTCATTTGCGCCCCCTGTTGTGGGTCAGCGTCACTACACTTTCCCAACATTCATTCCCCTTCTCTCCAAAGCATATCTCCACCTCTCCAGTCAAGACTCAACTTGCTCTCTACTCTCACTGCAAATCACAATGTCATCTGCAAACATCATAGTCCATGGGGGCTCCTGTCTGATATCATCCGTCAACCTGTCCATCAACACTGCAAACAGGAAGGGGCTTAAAGCTGATCCTTGGTGTAATTCCATCTCCACCTTGAATGAGTCTGTCATTCCTACTGCGCATCTCACCGCTGTCACACTATTCTTGTACATGTCCTGCACTAGCCTAACATACTTCTCTGCCGCTCCAGACTTCCTCATACAATACAACAGCTCTTCTCTTGGCACCGTATCATAAGCTTTTTCTAAGTCCACAAATACACAATGTAACTCTTTCTGGCCTTCTCTGTACTTCTCCAACAGTATTCTCAGAGCAAACATTGCATCTGTAGTGCTCTTTATCAGCATGAAACCATATTGCTGCTTGCAGATCTTCACCTGTTTTCTAAGCCTAGCTTTTACTACTCTTTCCCATAACTTCATGTTGTGGCTGATCAACTTCTACCAATAAACATTCAAAATATGTTTGAAAAAAGAGTAAGTAGTTATAATTTGAAAGGAATAGAAGTCTTTAAAAAACCAAGATTCAGAACCAAAGTAAAGGAACGGAGTGTTGCAGTGAATGGTGTAAAATTATGGAACAACCTCAACAAAGAAATCAAAGAATCAAGGTTGTTCAAATTATTTAAAAACGTATTAAATTAGATGTATTAAGTAAGTATGAAACTATGAAATAAGTCAGTGGGCTATGACAAAGCCTAGGGTGTGATCTGTTAGTGATGTCTAGAATGTTTTAAGTTTAAAATGTAACCTGTTAGGGATGTAATCTTTTAAATAATGGTTAAAATTATGAAATAAGTCAGTGGTATGTGACAAAGTCAAAAAATGTAATCTGTTAAATAATGTTGAATGATGATACTTAAAATTGAAAGATTGTATTGTAAAAAGGGGCAGAAAATATAAGACTTGTTCTTCTCTCTGCTCCTTTTCATTCAAAGTCTTATAAATTTCATTTCTGTTTTTCTGTCTTTTTCTTTTAAATGAATGAAAAAAAAAAAAAAAAACTTTATGCATCTGTAGTTGCTGCAGCTCTGCTCATCACCCTTGTTCTTGAAAATAGGAACCAGCACACTTCATCTCCACTCCTCAGGCATCCTCTCACTTTTCAAGATTTTATTAAATAATCTGGTTAGAAACTCCACTGCCATCTCTCCTAGACATTTCCATGCCTCCACTGGAATGTCATCTGGACCTACTGCCTTTCCACTCTTCATCCTCTTCATAGTAGCCCTCACTTCTTCCTTGCTAATCTTTTGTACTTCGTGACTTACTCTCACCACATCATCCAGCCTTTTCTCTCGCTCATTTTCTTCATTCATTAGCTCTTCAAAATATTCCCTCCACCTTCTCAGCACACACTGCTCACTTGCCAGCACATTACCATGTGCATCTTTTACCACCCTAACCTGCTGCACATCCTTTCCAGCTCTGTCCCTTTGTCTGGCCAATTGGTACAAGTCCTTTTTTCCTTCCTTACTATTCAACTTCTTGTACAGCTTGCAATATGCCTTTTCCTTCGCTTTTGCCACTTCTCTTTTTGCCTTACGTCATATCTCCTTGTACTCCTGTCTACTTTCTTCATCTCTCCGACTATCCCAAAACTTCTTTGCCAACCTCTTTCTCCTTATGCTTTCCTGGACCTCTTCATTACACCACCAAGTCTGCTTGTCTTCCTTCCACTGTCCAGATGTCATACCCAGTACTGTCCTAGCTGTCTCCCTCACCACATCTGCAGTACTTTTCCAGTTGTCCAAAATTGCTTCCCCTCCAACCAGTGCTTCTCTCACCTGCTTGCTAAATTTCACACTACAGTCTTCCTCCTTCAGCTTCCACCATCTGATCCTTTGTTGAGCTCTCATTCTCTTCTTTTTTTTTACCTCTAAAGTCATCCTACAAACAACCATCCTATGCTGTCTAACGGCACTCTCTCCTGCCACCACCTTACAGTCTCTGATTTCTTTTAGCTTGCATCTCCTATATAGAATGTAGTCCACCTGTGTTCACCTTCCTCCACTCTTATATGTTACCCTGTGCTTCTCCCTTTTCTTAAAGTAGGTGTTCACCACAGCCATTTCCATCCTTTTTGCAAAATCAACTACCACCCTAACCCTAACCCTCTCCTTGAATTGCTGGCTGTCTGAGTGGTGTCCAAAAAATGAGGTGGGCTTCATAGATAATTGGCAAATCTTCTGGGGAAAACCTGGTCTTGTTAGGAGAGACGGCATCCATCCCACTTTGGATGGAGCAGCTCTCATTTCTAGAAATCTGGCCAATTTTCTTAAATCCTCCAAACCATGACTATCCAGGGTTGGGACCAGGAAGCAGAGTTGTAGTCTTACACACCTCTCTGCAGCTTCTCTCCCCCTGCCATCCCCTCATTACCCCATCCCCGTAGAGACGGTGTCTGCTCCCAGACCACCAATAACCAGCAAAAATCTATTTAAGCATAAAAATTCAAAAAGAAAAAATAATATAGCACCTTCAACTGCACCACAGACTAAAACAGTTAAATGTGGTCTATTAAACATTAGGTCTCTCTCTTCTAAGTCCCTGTTGGTAAATGATATAATAATTGATCAACATATTGATTTATTCTGCCTTACAGAAACCTGGTTACAGCAGGATGAATATGTTAGTTTAAATGAGTCAACACCCCCGAGTCACACTAACTGTCAGAATGCTCGTAGCATGGGCCGAGGCGGAGGATTAGCAGCAATCTTCCATTCCAGCTTATTAATTAATCAAAAACCCAGACAGAGCTTTAATTCATTTGAAAGCTTGACTGTTAGTCTTGTCCATCCAAATTGGAAGTCCCAAAAACCAGATTTATTTGTTATTATCTATCGTCCACCTGGTCATTACTGTGAGTTTCTCTGTGAATTTTCAGACCTTTTGTCTGACTTAGTGCTTAGCTCAGATAAGATAATTATAGTGGGCGATTTTAACATCCACACAGATGTTGAGAATGACAGCCTCAACACTGCATTTAATCTATTATTAGACTCTATTGGCTTTGCTCAAAATGTAAATGAGTCCACCCACCACTTTAATCATATCTTAGATCTTGTTCTGACTTATGGTATGGAAATAGAAGACTTAACAGTATTCCCTGAAAACTCCCTTCTGTCTGATCATTTCTTAATAACATTTACATTTACTCTGATGGACTACCCAGCAGAACCAGTCCCAGCAGAAGACTGCCCCTCCCTGAGCCTGGTTCTGCTGGAGGTTTCTTCCTGTTAAAAGGGAGTTTTTCCTTCCCACTGTAGCCAAGTGCTTGCTCACAGGGGGTCGTTTTGACCGTTGGGGTTTTACATAATTATTGTATGGCCTTGCCTTACAATATAAAGCGCCTTGGGGCAACTATTTGTTGTGATTTGGCGCTATATAAAAAAAAATTGATTGATTGATTGATTGATCTGTCCTTCCCCATTCCTATCCTTGATACATATCTACCCATTACTTCCTCATCACCTCTGTTCCCTTCACCAACATGCCCATTGAAGTCCGCTCCTATCACCACTCTTTCATGCTTGGGTTCACTCTCCACCACCTCATCTAACTCACTCCAGAAATCTTCTTTCTCCTTCATCTCACAAACTACCTGTAGGGCATATGCACTGATGATATTCATCATCACCCCTTCAATTTCCAACTTCACACTCATCACCCTTTCAGACACTCGCTTAACCTCCAACACACTTTTAACATACTCTTCCTTTAAAATGACCCCAACACTATTTCTCTTCCTGTCCTCACCATGGTACAACAATTTGTACCCACCACCGATGCTCCTGCTCTTACTTCCCTTCCACTTGGTCTCTTGCACACACAGTATGTCTACCTTTCTCCTCTCCATCTTATCAGCCAGCTCTCTCCCTTTACCAGTCATACTACCAACATTCAAAGTCCCCACTTTCATTTCCACCCTTCTAGTTTTCTTCTTCTCCCACTGTTTGTGGAGACATTCTCCTCTTCTTCATTGTCTTCGCCCAGCAGTAGCCCAATTTCCACCAGCACCCTGTTGGGCAACAGCACCAGTGGCGGATATTGTTAACCCGGGCCGTGACCAATCCGGTATGGAAATTCGATTCTTAGTCTGCATAGTTGGGTTGGCTTGTTTTATGCCGGATGCCCTTCCTGACGCAACCCTCCTCATTTATCCGGGCTTGGGACTGGCACTCAGAATGTACTGGCTGCACACCCCATGTGGCTGAGTTTTGGCACTATATAAACTAAATAAATTTAAATTGAATTATGAGCCACTGTGGTCAGACAGGTGGTGCTGTGATGTAATCGTTTCAGAAATATTCTGTATTGCCTGTGCACCAGGATACGCAAATCCAGCGTTTTCAGATTTACCCCCTCTGGAACCTGTTTTTCAAATGCCATAGTTTTGGCTGCCCAAAATGCGGTTTATGTGGGGATGAGATGCCAAAATGATACAAAACATATGCAGATGCACCTAAATCTGTTCCCGTGTGGATGGGCCCATAGTGCTGAGCTCAGAAGCCACAGTACAGGATGCATCATCAACGTGAAGGTTCAAATACCCTAATATTAAAACCTTCTCCAATTTAATGATGGTAGACAAAAAGTCATTGAATTCAATTACAAGGACTCTGACTACACAAGGATGTCAAGAAATTCAAAATACAAATAAAATGTTTCCATAAAACCAGCCTTCATCATTTGGAGCTCAAATGAAGAAAAAGAGCCAAACTTTATTAGCCAGCATGTGAACCTCTCCCGAAACACAGCAGTGACCCGATAGACAGAGGGTTCCAATGACAGAGCAGTGAGCCAGACAAATCTCCTTCAGGTGAATGTAATCCATATTTTGTTGCCACATTTCAGTCAGGAACATGAAGTCCTAATGCTTAAAAGTATGGTTGCACTTGCTCTTAATTTGATTCTTTCTTGAAAAAGCACAGATCAAAATTCCTATAGTTAGATTCTTTATTGTCATTGCACATTGCTCTACAACAAAATTCTCTTTGACTGTAGTCCTTTTCACAGCAGCAGCAGTTTAAAATGTAAAGGGTGGAATATTTATTAAATAGAAAGTGCAGAGTGAAGGTGCAAAGGTCCAACTCAGGCTTTCTGCAGAGGTTTCACAGCCCTGGGGAAGAAGCTTTTTTAAATCTTTCTGTCTGTGTTTTCATGACACTGAGCATCGTAGGGGGAGGGTGTTAAAAAGACATTGTCTGGGGTGTGTGCAGTTACACCTGTTTTTTTTTTTTTCTGCTCTGTTTTTCACCCCGGCATCCTCGGTTCATCTGTTGGTTTTGTAGGCAAACTGGTACCAGTCCCGATCAGCACGGATGGAGGCCTTGGTGTGTCTCATTACGGTCCCTCAAATCATTTCAGAATTATCAGTGTCAGTGCAACAGGCCGATAATCATTCAAGCATGTAACTGCTGAGCACTTTGGGACGGCCTTCAAGCAGGAAGCTTGAAGGCTGATAAGGCTGATAACCAGACCAATTAGCAGTGTTAGTAATGGTATTAGTACCGTTAAAGTCTTAACAATATCCATCCTTAATGCTCAGCGATCAGTTGTAAACCCGAATTGGTGATTTTGTGTATCTTCAGGTGGAGACAATGCATGACTTTGAGGCTGCAAACTCAGATGAACTGGAGTTGAAAAGGGGTGATGTGGTACTGGTGGTTCCAACTGCATCAGCAGAAGATCAGGTGAGACCAATTACAAAGGTCCTATAGTGGCTGTAGTTAAACGATTTTGTAGGGCTCCACAGAAGCTTGTACCTCTGTTCTCTTCAAGGTCTCAATTTTTCATCTCCCCAGAACCCTCCAAAATCACATGGCCCTATACCTTTGATGCTTCTGCTTTTGAGGTCTCCTATTTAATCAGGTTCATTCCTCCATCAAAGAGGAGACTGCGTAGTCTCCGGGCCAGGACCAGCCGACTGAGGGACAGTTTCACTCACCAGGCTGTCAGAGCACTCAACTCCCTGCTCTCTCCCCCCCCCCCCACACACACACACACATATACAAACTCTGGATCTTGACCCCCCCCTTCACAGACACTGACTTCGTACTCCTGACATCCACCTCACAAATACTGAACATATCTTCAAGCACTGCTTATGATGCACTTTAAATTAGCTTGAATAAGCTCATCAATGTTGAATCACTGCTCAGTTTGCACAAGTCACACTGCCACCACCATTCTATTGTCTACTGGATTTATAGATTTACTGGCATGTTGTGATGTTAGTTTCACTGATTAACATCACTTTGAGCAGATGGGGTGAGTTCATCAGTGAAATTACCTCCTGGAGTCAGTGACTTCCACTGCTGGGCGAAGACGACAAAGAAGAGGAGGAAAATGTTACCAAGAACAGAGGGAGAAGAAGAAAACTAGAAGGGTGGAAATGAGAGTGGAGACTTTGAATGTTATAAAACAACCAACCCAACTATGCAGACTAAGAATCGAATTTCCATACCGGATCGGTGACGGCCCGGGTTAACAGTGTCCGCCACTGGTGCTGTTGCCCAACAGGGTTGCCGGTGGAAATTGGGTTACTGCTGGGCGAAGACAATGAAGAAGAGGAGAATGTCTCCACAAACAGTGGGAGAAGAAAACTAGAAGGGTGGAAATGAAAGTGGGGACTTTGAATGTTGGTAGTATGACTGGTAAAGGGAGAGAGCTGGCTGATAAGATGGAGAGGAGAAAGGTAGACATACTGTGTGTGCAAGAGACCAAGTGGAAGGGAAGTAAGAGCAGGAGCATCGGCGGTGGGTACAAGTTGTTGTACCATGGTGAGGACAGGAAGAGAAATGATGTTGGGGTCATTTTAAAGGAAGAGTATGTTAAAAGTGTGTTGGAGGTTAAGCGAGTGTCTGACAGGGTGATGAGTGTGAAGTTGGAAATTGAAGGGGTGATGATGAATATCATCAGTGCATATGCCCCACAGATAGGTTGTGAGATGAAGGAGAAAGAAGATTTCTGGAGTATGTTAGATGAGGTGGTGGAGAGTGAACCCAAGCATGAAAGAGTGGTGATAGGAGCAGACTTCAATGGGCATGTTGGTGAAGGGAACAGAGGTGATGAGGAAGTAATGGGTAGATATGGTATCAAGGATAGGAATGGGGAAGGACAGATGGTAGTTGATTTTGCAAAAAGGATGGAAATGGCTGTGGTGAATACCTACTTTAAGAAAAGGGAGGAGCACAGGGTAACATTTAAGAGTGGAGGAAGGTGCACACAGATGGACTCCATTCTTTATAGGAGACGCAAGCTAAAAGAAATCACAGACTGTAAGGTGGTAGCAGGAGAGAGTGTCACTAGACAGCATAGGATGGTTGTTTGTAGGATGACTTTAGAGGTAAAGAAGAAGAAGAGAGTGAGAGCTCAACAAAGGATCAGATGGTGGAAGCTGAAGGAGGAAGACTGTTGTGTGAAATTTAGCGAGCAGGTGAGAGAAGCACTGGTTGGAGGGGAAGCAATTTTGGACAACTGGAAAAGTACTGCAGATGTGGTGAGGGAGACAGCTAGGACAGTACTGGGTATGACATCTGGACAGTGGAAGGAAGACAAGGAGACTTGGTGGTGGAATGAAGAGGTCCAGGAAAGCATAAGGAGAAAGAGGTTGGCGAAAAAGTTTTGGGATAGTCGGAGAGATGAAGAAAGTAGACAGGAGTACAAGGAGATGCGGCGTCAGGCGAAAAGAGAAGTGGCAAAAGCAAAGGAAAAGGCATATTGCAAGCTGTACAAGAAGTTGAATAGTAAGGAAGGAGAAAAGGACTTGTACCGATTGGCCAGACAAAGGGACAGAGCTGGAAAGGATGTGCAGCAGGTTAGGGTGGTAAAAGATGCACATGGTAATGTGCTGACAAGTGAGGAGTGTGTGCTGAGAAGGTGGAGGGAATATTTTGAAGAGTTGATGAATAAAGAAAATGAGCGAGAGAAAAGGCTGGATGATGTGGCGAGAGTAAATCAGGAAGTACAAGAGATTAGCAAGGAAGAAGTGAGGGCTGCTATGAAGAGGATGACGAGTGGAAAGGCAGTTGGTCCAGATGACATTCTAGTGGAGGCATGGAAATGTCTAGGAGAGATCAATCAATCAATCAATCAATATTTTTTTTATATAGCGCCAAATCACAACAAACAGTTGCCCCAAGGCGCTTTATATTGTAAGGCAAGGCCATACAATAATTATGTAAAACCCCAACGGTCAAAACGACCCCCTGTGAGCAAGCACTTGGCTACAGTGGGAAGGAAAAACTCCCTTTTAACAGGAAGAAACCTCCAGCAGAACCAGGCTCAGGGAGGGGCAGTCTTCTGCTGGGACTGGTTGGGGCTGAGGGAGAGAACCAGGAAAAAAAAACCATGCTGTGGAGGGGAGCAGAGATCAATCACTAATGATTAAATGCAGAGTGGTGCATACAGAGCAAAAAGAGAAAGAAACAGTGCATCATGGGAACCCCCCAGCAGTCTACGTCTATAGCAGCATAACTAAGGGATGGTTCAGGGTCACCTGATCCAGCCCTAACTATAAGCTTTAGCAAAAAGGAAAGTTTTAAGCCTAATCTTAAAAGTAGAGAGGGTGTCTGTCTCCCTGATCTGAATTGGGAGCTGGTTCCACAGGAGAGGAGCCTGAAAGCTGAAGGCTCTGCCTCCCATTCTACTCTTACAAACCCTAGGAACTACAAGTAAGCCTGCAGTCTGAGAGCGAAGCGCTCTATTGGGGTGATATGGTACTACGAGGTCCCTAAGATAAGATGGGACCTGATTATTCAAAACCTTATAAGTAAGAAGAAGAATTTTAAATTCTATTCTAGAATTAACAGGAAGCCAATGAAGATATGGGTGAGATATGCTCTCTCCTTCTAGTCCCCGTTAGTACTCTAGCTGCAGCATTTTGAATTAACTGAAGGCTTTTTAGGGAACTTTTAGGACAACCTGATAATAATGAATTACAATAGTCCAGCCTAGAGGAAATAAATGCATGAATTAGTTTTTCAGCATCACTCTGAGACAAGACCTTTCTAATTTTAGAGATATTGCGTAAATGCAAAAAAGCAGTCCTACATATTTGTTTAATATGCGCTTTGAATGACATATCCTGATCAAAAATGACTCCAAGATTTCTCACAGTATTACTAGAGGTCAGGGTAATGCCATCCAGAGTAAGGATCTGGTTAGACACCATGTTTCTAAGATTTGTGGGGCCAAGTACAATAATTTCAGTTTTATCTGAGTTTAAAAGCAGGAAATTAGAGGTCATCCATGTCTTTATGTCTGTAAGACAATCCTGCAGTTTAGCTAATTGGTGTGTGTCCTCTGGCTTCATGGATAGATAAAGCTGGGTATCATCTGCGTAACAATGAAAATTTAAGCAATGCCGTCTAATAATACTGCCTAAGGGAAGCATGTATAAAGTGAATAAAATTGGTCCTAGCACAGAACCTTGTGGAACTCCATAATTAACTTTAGTCTGTGAAGAAGATTCCCCATTTACATGAACAAATTGTAATCTATTAGACAAATATGATTCAAACCACCGCAGCGCAGTGCCTTTAATACCTATGGCATGCTCTAATCTCTGTGATAAAATTTTATGGTCAACAGTATCAAAAGCAGCACTGAGGTCTAACAGAACAAGCACAGAGATGAGTCCACTGTCCGAGGCCATAAGAAGATCATTTGTAACCTTCACTAATGCTGTTTCTGTACTATGATGAATTCTAAAACCTGACTGAAACTCTTCAAATAGACCATTCCTCTGCAGATGATCAGTTAGCTGTTTTACAACTACCCTTTCAAGAATTTTTGAGAGAAAAGGAAGGTTGGAGATTGGCCTATAATTAGCTAAGATAGCTGGGTCAAGTGATGGCTTTTTAAGTAATGGTTTAATTACTGCTACCTTAAAAGCCTGTGGTACATAGCCAACTAACAAAGATAGATTGATCATATTTAAGATCGAAGCATTAAATAATGGTAGGGCTTCCTTGAGCAGCCTGGTAGGAATGGGGTCTAATAAACATGTTGATGGTTTGGATGAAGTAACTAATGAAAATAACTCAGACAGAACAATCGGAGAGAAAGAGTCTAACCAAATACCGGCATCACTGAAAGCAGCCAAAGATAACGATACGTCTTTGGGATGGTTATGAGTAATTTTTTCTCTAATAGTTAAAATTTTGTTAGCAAAGAAAGTCATGAAGTCATTACTAGTTAAAGTTAATGGAATACTCAGCTCAATAGAGCTCTGACTCTTTGTCAGCCTGGCTACAGTGCTGAAAAGAAACCTGGGGTTGTTCTTATTTTCTTCAATTAGTGATGAGTAGAAAGATGTCCTAGCTTTACGGAGGGCTTTTTTATAGAGCAACAGACTCTTTTTCCAGGCTAAGTGAAGATCTTCTAAATTAGTGAGACGCCATTTCCTCTCCAACTTACGGGTTATCTGCTTTAAGCTACGAGTTTGTGAGTTATACCACGGAGTCAGACACTTCTGATTTAAAGCTCTCTTTTTCAGAGGAGCTACAGCATCCAAAGTTGTCTTCAATGAGGATGTAAAACTATTGACGAGATACTCTATCTCCCTTACAGAGTTTAGGTAGCTACTCTGCACTGTGTTGGTATATGGCATTAGAGAACATAAAGAAGGAATCATATCCTTAAACCTAGTTACAGTGCTTTCTGAAAGACTTCTAGTGTAATGAAACTTATTCCCCACTGCTGGGTAGTCCATCAGAGTAAATGTAAATGTTATTAAGAAATGATCAGACAGAAGGGAGTTTTCAGGGAATACTGTTAAGTCTTCTATTTCCATACCATAAGTCAGAACAAGATCTAAGATATGATTAAAGTGGTGGGTGGACTCATTTACTTTTTGAGCAAAGCCAATAGAGTCTAATAATAGATTAAATGCAGTGTTGAGGCTGTCATTCTCAGCATCTGTGTGGATGTTAAAATCGCCCACTATAATTATCTTATCTGAGCTAAGCACTAAGTCAGACAAAAGGTCTGAAAATTCACAGAGAAACTCACAGTAACGACCAGGTGGACGATAGATAATAACAAATAAAGCTGGTTTTTGGGACTTCCAATTTGGATGGACAAGACTAAGAGTCAAGCTTTCAAATGAATTAAAGCTCTGTCTGGGTTTTTGATTAATTAATAAGATGGAATGGAAGATTGCTGCTAATCCTCCGCCCCGGCCCGTGCTACGAGCATTCTGACAGTTAGTGTGACTCGGGGGTGTTGACTCATTTAAACTAACATATTCATCCTGCTGTAACCAGGTTTCTGTTAGGCAGAATAAATCAATATGTTGATCAGTTATTATATCATTTACCAACAGGGACTTAGAAGAGAGAGACCTAATGTTTAATAGACCACATTTAACTGTTTTAGTCTGTGGTGCAGTAGAAGGTGCTATATTATTTTTTCTTTTTGAATTTTTATGCTTAAATAGATTTTTGCTGGTTATTGGTAGTCTGGGAGCAGGCACCGTCTCTACGGGGATGGGGTAATGAGGGGATGGCAGGGGGAGAGAAGCTGCAGAGAGGTGTGTAAGACTACAACTCTGCTTCCTGGTCCCAACCCTGGATAGTCACGGTTTGGAGGATTTAAGAAAATTGGCCAGATTTCTAGAAATGAGAGCTGCTCCATCCAAAGTGGGATGGATGCCGTCTCTCCTAACAAGACCAGGTTTTCCCCAGAAGCTTTGCCAATTATCTATGAACCCCACCTCATTTTTTGGACACCACTCAGACAGCCAGCAATTCAAGGAGAACATGCGGCTAAACATGTCACTCCCGGTCCGATTGGGGAGGGGCCCAGAGAAAACTACAGAGTCCGACATTGTTTTTGCAAAGTTACACACCGATTTAATGTTAATTTTAGTGACCTCCGATTGGCGTAACCGGGTGTCATTACTGCCGACGTGAATTACAATCTTACCATCAAAGATGCCATCAAAGTGACCAGCATTCTCCACCCAGTTGTTGCTTGCCTTGTTCCTCTCATTTTGACAAATTATGATGTGCAAAGCAGGTTGTTATCACAACTGGTGTAAAGGTGAAGTGAAAATCTCTTCAGTATCACCCTCCACCTCAACTTCAAAATCCTTAAAGTGTTTTCTGCTGTCACACAGAGTGAGCTGAGTTCACATGAACAGATTTCTCCTCTGGGTTCAGATGTGGAGAATTTATGAAGCCTTTCAGCAACCAGTCATGGAGTGGATCTGCAGGGTCACCACTGATTTGTAGTCATAATGATGTGTAGTCTTCTCCCTCAGTCCTTTGGCCTCTCTTCATTGGCTTCCTCTTCATTGGCTTCCTGTTAATTCTAGAATAGAATTTAAAATTCTTCTTCTTACTTATAAGGTTTTGAATAATCAGGTCCCATCTTATCTTAGGGACCTCGTAGTACCATATCACCCCAATAGAGCGCTTCGCTCTCAGACTGCAGGCTTACTTGTAGTTCCTAGGGTTTGTAAGAGTAGAATGGGAGGCAGAGCCTTCAGCTTTCAGGCTCCTCTCCTGTGGAACCAGCTCCCAATTCAGATCAGGGAGACAGACACCCTCTCTACTTTTAAGATTAGGCTTAAAACTTTCCTTTTTGCTAAAGCTTATAGTTAGGGCTGGATCAGGTGACCCTGAACCATCCCTTAGTTATGCTGCTATAGACGTAGACTGCTGGGGGGTTCCCATGATGCACTGTTTCTTTCTATTTTTGCTCTGTATGCACCACTCTGCATTTAATCATTAGTGATTGATCTCTGCTCCCCTCCACAGCATGGTTTTTTTTCCTGGTTCTCTCCCTCAGCCCCAACCAGTCCCAGCAGAAGACTGCCCCTCCCTGAGCCTGGTTCTGCTGGAGGTTTCTTCCTGTTAAAAGGGAGTTTTTCCTTCCCACTGTAGCCAAGTGCTTGCTCACAGGGGGTCGTTTTGACCGTTGGGGTTTTACATAATTATTGTATGGCCTTGCCTTACAATATAAAGCGCCTTGGGGCAACTGTTTGTTGTGATTTGGCGCTATATAAAAAAAAAATTGATTGATTTATTGAGTCCGTTAGTGTTTTTCACACCCTAAAACAGAAAATGGTTATGTTTTTTAAAATTTTTGTTTAATGAGTAATTATATCCTTAGGAATAAATCAGTGAAAAAAGCACAGGGTGTAGTGGATATGACTTTTTTTTTCTCTTAAAAGTTTGAAAGGTACCTTTGGCAGTTGATGAGCTCTCAAAAAGGTCTGAATGGCACAAAACATTGGAATTTTGGGCGTTTCCAGCCATTTTGCAACTGATGCTCCAAAATCTAAAAGCAAACAACTTGGTAAGTTGAGTAAAGTAGGAAATGTAAAAACACCTCACAAGGTTTGTTTAATTTATTCATGAAACTGCTTTATTGTCATATTTTGAAAAAGTTCATTGTTTAAAATAAGTTTAGTGAGATTTCATAGTGGCTGTACCTAAAAGCCACAGAAAAAAGTTAGCAGAAGTCATAAAAGTGGTAGATGTGATGTTATTGTGGGTCAATGAAAACGACAGACGTTCAGAAATAACCTACCTGCATGTGTCCCGTCAGTTATTTGAGCGATATCATGCATTTCCTCAAAGCTGACCGTCTGATCTCCAAGGCTTCATTTTCATTTGGCTCGTAAATCAGCTGTTTAATCCGTCAGTGTTTTCATTACGGCTTTACTAACCGTGCTCCGTGCTACATCACATAAAAACACATTTCGCCGCGCTCGTCTGTTTCTGAACAAGTCCTGAAGAAGAAGCATGTTCGTCTGATGCTGCAGTTTAAAAAAAAACGCGCAAAGAATAACAGTAATCTTAATTACTCCAGAAAACAAATCCATTCTTTATACGGGCGGGCTTCCGGGTACAACTCATTTGCGTATGTCACAAACGGCAGACGTCACAATGCAAAGCATTATGGGATTGCTCCACTGACTGAATCAGATCGTAATCACGGTGCATGTAAACACGCACAGCAAGCGGATCACTTTAGGGCATGTAAACAGGACAATCTGATCCACCAGTTCGATAGAATTCAATCAGATCAGAAATAAAGTGTCCATGTAAACGTAGCTTATGACAGGGGTGTGATGATCAAAGGGTCCTTTTCATTTACAAGTCCTTGGGGGTCTCGGAGCCACGTCCCACTGTGAGACTGTCTATGTGGATCCGGTGTTCTTGGAGGTCCCAAAGCCATGTCCCACTGTGAGACTGTCTACAGTGCTTCTTCTTGCATTGTGATTGATCAGGGTTTTAGCAGGGTAACACGGAGCCATTTGGCTGAGGAGGCAGCCTAAGGAATGGTTTTTATCAAATGTGTCACAAAAGGCTGTTGATCAGTAAGTTTTACACCAAGCGAGTCTTTAGCATTTAAGTAACAGAAGGGTTACAGTCGGTCAAACAAACAGAACTTTAAACATTTGGTCAGACATTTAATAGAAGAAGGAACATTTACTTTAATAGAAAAGCAATATTTATCTTTTTAGTTTCCACAGTCTGCACGACAGCTTGACCACAAGAGCTCAACATGGAGTCTGTCCCTTCAGGGACCACACATACAGTTGAAGATGCTCTGGATAAGGATGCCAAATTTTCCAGTTCAACTGCGACAAAAGGTCCTTCCTGTGGGAGAGGCCACGACTCTCCAGTGAGGAGCAGAATCATGGGGAACCATGTCCTGCAAGGCCAGTACGGGGCTACTAGCAACACTGTGTGATCGGTCATGCATATTCTGTGTATTACCAGCGTGATCAATGGAAGAGGAGAAAATGCATATAGTAGACAGGCTGACCAAGGGTGAGCCAGTACATCCTGGCCCAGTGGGCTGTGTGGTTCTGTGTGTTGTAGCATTCGAGGCAAACCGATCGACTTCTGACTTGCCAAACCTGTCACAGATAAGTTGAACCACATCCGGGTTGAGGCGCCACTCAGCCGGTGGCAGTTTCTGACGTGAGAGAAAAACTGCAGCGTAGTTCTGCACGCCCCGCCAATGCGCAGCCCTGAGACTCAGCATGTGAGGCAAAGCCCACTGGAGAAGTTCCTGGGCTTCTCTTAAAATGAACAGACCTGATGCCTCCTTGGTGGTTTATATGGTACACTGTTGATGTGTTGTCCAACCATTCAAGCACATTTTTTTCCCCTCTAGGGCAGGAGAGAAATGGCTGAGAGCTAGGCGGACAGCGCGCAGCTCTAGCACATTGATGTGCTAGAGCCTCTACTGAGGGCTCCAGACACCCCTGATCATTCTGTGGTTCCACACTGCACCCCAGCTGGAAAGTGAGGCATCTGTTAGAATGACCTCCTGGTGGGATGGTAGAGAGGCCAGAGGAACACCATGTGTTAGGAACTCCTTTTCTCCCCAGGGGTGAAGATGTTGGGCAGACTGAGCTGGAAGATGCACAGTCCTGAGTTGATCTAAGATGAGTTGAGGCCCAGGCTGTTGAGCCATTTTTATAAGGTGCGCAAGGACAGGGGTCCCAGAGGTACGATTGCTGACACTGCCATCAGTTTCCCCATGAGCTGGAGGAGCAGACCGTAAGTCAGTCTGGCATTCCTGCGAACACGACAGACCAGAGGGAGAATGTCGTCCACCCTTTGCAGGGATGGGCGAGCAGTCATTGCCAGTGAGTCGAGCGCCATGTCAATAAATACCACCTGTTGGCATAGGGTCGAGCTCTTTGCGAAGTTCACAGTGAGCCCTAGCTGTGAGATGTGTTGCAGTAGGGTGCAAGTGTTGTCAGGTGATTGCTGCCAACACTGTGCGCATAAAAGCCAGTCGTCTAGATAGGGAGGAATCCATATCCCACAAGCCTGCAAGGGAGAGAGTGCTGCTGCCACACACCTGGTGAAGGCACGGGGAGCAAATGAGAACCCAAAGGGGAGGACTCTGAACTGGTAGGCAAACCGGAGGAATTGCCTGTGGTGAACTGACACTGGGATATGAAAATTGGCATCCTTCAGGTCCACACTGCTAAACCAGTCCCCCCAGCCAAATTGCCTGGAGAACATCCATTATGTGGACCATGTGAAAATATAGCACTTTCACATACTTCTTGAGGTCAAGGATAGGGTGAAAACCACCATACTTTTTTGGAACTACAAAATAATTTGAATAGAACCCCCTTAGGTGATCAGAACAGTGGACCTGCTGTATGGCTCCTTTCTTTGGGAGATCAAGAATCTCCTGCCTGAGAACAAGTGATCTCTCTGGGTCTTAGACTTTTACACCATTGAACGTGGGAGGGGGAGCGGGGATTGAACTGAATATTGTAGCCCCTGACCATCATGGGGCATATATTTGAGACCAATTCCTGCCACCGGTTGAGCTGGGTGGTCCACCTATGGGTGGCTGAAAGGTAGACTGCTGGGAGGACTGATGCGGTAGGCCCCGATTCCAGGGAGCACATCCGTTAGCTGGCAGGAAGCCACCTGTGCACTTAGGTTGGCGCCTGGGAGTGCGCTGTAATTCAGCAAATTGCTGCCAAGACCTGTTAGCCCGAACAGCATGTTGCAGGGTCTGCTGGGCCACAGGGCCAAAAACCTGACCTGGGATAACAGGCAGAGTGCGTAGTGATCCCCTGCAAGCCTCAGACAGAGGGGATTGAGCCAACCACACCTGGCACCGGGCTATGGTCAGAGTGGACATCATTCTGCCAAGCTCCCGTGACATGTAGGCAAAAGCCCGGAGCGAAGCATCACTCAGGCTCTGTGGATCAGTGTCAGCTCCATTATCCTGGAGAAACCTGGAAAGTGTAAGGGCAAGATAAGACAGGGAGCTCCCCAGAAAACTAATTCGAGCTGCAGTGTCATAGCTCTTGGTAAGGAGGTCATCAGTGACCCAACATTGAGGTCATGGGCAAGGGACCTCTGGCCAGGCAGCATCAGCAGGCGCTACAATCAGGCTATACTAACAACACTGTCCACTGAAGGCATATGGTCTAAGTCATACATATAGGTGTCATAGGTATTAAAGGCACTGCGCTGCGGTGGTTTGAATCATATTTGTCTAATAGATTACAGTTTGTTCATGTAAATGGGGAATCTTCTTCACAGACTAAAGTTAATTATGGAGTTCCACAAGGTTCTGTGCTAGGACCAATTTTATTCACTTTATACATGCTTCCCTTAGGCAGTATTATTAGACGGCATTGCTTAAATTTTCATTGTTACGCAGATGATACCCAGCTTTATCTATCCATGAAGCCAGAGGACACACACCAATTAGCTAAACTGCAGGATTGTCTTACAGACATAAAGACATGGATGACCTCTAATTTCCTGCTTTTAAACTCAGATAAAACTGAAATTATTGTACTTGGCCCCACAAATCTTAGAAACATGGTGTCTAACCAGATCCTTACTCTGGATGGCATTACCCTGACCTCTAGTAATACTGTGAGAAATCTTGGAGTCATTTTTGATCAGGATATGTCATTCAAAGCGCATATTAAACAAATATGTAGGACTGCTTTTTTGCATTTACGCAATATCTCTAAAATTAGAAAGGTCTTGTCTCAGAGTGATGCTGAAAAACTAATTCATGCATTTATTTCCTCTAGGCTGGACTATTGTAATTCATTATTATCAGGTTGTCCTAAAAGTTCCCTAAAAAGCCTTCAGTTGGTTCAGAATGCTGCAGCTAGAGTACTGACGGGGACTAGCAGGAGAGAGCATATCTCACCCATGTTGGCCTCTCTTCATTGGCTTCCTGTTAATTCTAGAATAGAATTTAAAATTCTTCTTCTTACTTATAAGGTTTTGAATAATCAGGTCCCATCTTATCTTAGGGACCTCGTAGTACCATATTACCCCATTAGAGCGCTTCGCTCTCAGACTGCGGGCTTACTTGTAGTTCCTAGGGTTTGTAAGAGTAGAATGGGAGGCAGAGCCTTCAGCTTTCAGGCTCCTCTCCTGTGGAACCAGCTCCCAATTCAGATCAGGGAGACAGATACCCTCTCTACTTTTAAGATTAGGCTTAAAACTTTCCTTTTCGCTAAAGCTTATAGTTAGGGCTGGATCGGGTGACCCTGGACCATCCCTTGGTTATGCTGCTTTAGACGTAGATTGTGGGGGGGTTCCCATGATGCACTGTTTCTTTCTCTTTTTGCTCCGTATGCATCACTCTGCATTTAATCATTAGTGATCGATCTCTGCCCCCCTTCACGGCATGTCTTTTTCCTGTTTTTTTCCCTCAGCCCCAACCAGTCTCAGCAGAAGACTGCCCCTCCCTGAGCCTGGTTCTGCTGGAGGTTTCTTCCTGTTAAAAGGGAGTTTTTCCTTCCCACTGTGGCCAAGTGCTTGCTCATAGGGGGTCGTTTTGACCGTTGGGGTTTTTCATAATTATTGTATGGCCTTGCCTTACAATATGGAGCGCCTTGGGGCAACTGTTTGTTGTGATTTGGCGCTATATAAGAAAAAAGTTGATTGATTGATACTGCGATGCATCAGACATTGCACACAGTGCCCTGCAATTCTGTGGCATATGGATGAAGGATTTAGGGTCAGACCAGCACCTCTGCAGCTCTTCAATATCGCAAGCTGGCTTACGAGTATCCCTAAAAAAGGCACTAGAAGAGGCAGTCTCCATGGGAGGAGCACCTACACCAAGCTGTGACAAGGCCAACTGAATGGCCAGGGGGAACACTCCCCCTGTCCTTGAGCTCCAATCCGACCCAGTGGGTCCCCGCAAAATAATGAGTCAGATGCCGCAGTTGACATCACATCGTCATCACGATGGCTGGCTGTGGGGGGGGGTCTCCTCCTCACTACAGTCACAGGAATGTGTCAATTACTCTGTGAGAGGAGTAGCAGAAGATTCAGAAGGCTGCAGAGAAAGAAGCAATGACTTTACCTGAGCAAATTCAGAGGCCAGGTTGTCAGCCTTATCAGACAAGATCAAGTCATGGGCACTCATCTTTGCTGTAGCAGTAAGGGGCTCATCATGCGGTTGCTTACATGAGTGTGGTGTCAGTGTCGCAGAGGAAATCTCTGCGTCGATCCTGGACAGTCTAGCCAATCTGTCAGTCAGTGGCATAAAAACACAGTTGAAGCTAGCATCATCTGTAAGTGCTTGTTTCAAGTGTCCATGTCCGAGACAGGATGGGCATAAAGTATGGCCATCTTCTGGGCTCAGAGGCACCAGGCAGCTATTGCACGCATGCACCAATGTAGTAGACATTAGTGCGTGTGGGTGTAGCAATAAGAGAGACACAAAATTGGGGTGCAGCAAGCGAGAGCACTCACATCATCCCAGACTCACACCGAAAAGAAAAAAGAAAAGTAGTGAGTGGCAGCAGTCACAGCCCCCCACAAACTGACACCTAGGCATTACAATTATAAGCCACCAACAGCATTAATTTTCAAGCGCAACAGCGTTAATTTAAAAAAGCGCCGGCGAGCTGCATGTTTGGAGCAGAATGACCAGGAGCAGAAAAACACTCACAATGTCCAAACTTGTAACGTAATTTCACAGCAGCAAAGAGAAGCGGCCATGTGGGCACAAACAGTGCTGTGAAAAAAAGAACCGGCAGTGTGGTATGTCCTACAGCGGGACATGTCCTGGCATGTCCCATGTTGCACACAGTAATGGTAACAAATTAACGCACATTCAGGAAAATGAGAGCAACATGTCCCACATACAGTAGTGGAAAACAAGTAAAGCCACAATCGCTCACTTATAGTAAAACAGAATTACTCACCGAGAGCTGAGGCCAATTATGTTGAACACCTGCAGCTAGCGGGGTCACTCACCCACAGCGATAAGCAGAACAGAGTAAAAAACTTGTGGTCTTGCATCCTCTGGAGAGAGTATATGCGCAGCTCCAGCCATGGAAGGTTGCGAGGCTCTGATCAACAAACAGTCCTAAAAAGTTCAACCTTCTGCTTCTCACGCGAAAGATGGAAAAAGAACTGAATGTTGGGTAACATGTGCTCATATACTGTTGCTGACATCACCCAGGTCAAATCTACTGCCGTGACTTTGTTGGTATAAGACTCGTCCTCTGCGCATGCGCCCATGGAATAATCCAGGTGCTAAAGCATGAAATAGAACTTAAGTCTCTCATGTTAAGAGCAACATTGAGCTACAAAAACACAATAAATCAGTAACACTAACAACATGGTTAAACTAGCATAAACCACAACAACACTTATACTCAAAACCCCGAACTCCCATGGTGCATTGCAGCACAGCATCCATTGTTTAGTGATTAGCAAACAATGCTAATTTCTCCAAAATGATTTGTCCTATCAACTTTTCAATTTTGCTGCATTCATCCTTGACCCAAAATACATAAACATGCCAAACGGCAAATGTCAGCCCTCCCCAGTTTTTGTGTAATCAAAGCCAACACACACACACACACACACACAGATTCCACTTGGCTATTATATATATAAAATGTACTGTTGTGAGCTCTGCACATTCGAGATGGTTGTTTTTTTACTCTGTATTGTCCGGGAGGTTGAGAATAACGGAATGTCAATTCTCAATATGTCTGCGTATGCATTACAGAATTGACAAAGTCGACTTGACTGGACTTGATTTATACAGTGCAAATTCATTCACCTCAAGGCACTGTACATTAGTAGCATGTAAACCTTACAAGCAATTTGGATAGGTGTACCTAATAAAGTGGCCAGTGAGTGTATATGCATGCTCACCGTGATGCCTGTAGCTTGATGCCAGTTGGCCTCTCAGTTGACAGTTTTTCCCCCAGCTGCTTTTGTGAGGGTGTCTGTAAGTATCTTGAGCATGTCACATGCACTGACAACTTGCTACCCTGTCACAGTGACAGGGAATTGAAAGAGGTCTTGAGACCATTACTCTAACCACTAGACCATCCCCTCCCATATTAGACAATTTATGCACATATATTGGCAGGAGGTGTGGCATAGATCATAATTCACAACAGCCGGAAGCCACACTGAGATTACCGACATATTTCAGAATAAGTATCTTACGTCACTGACTGCTTTCATATTCAGCATATTTTGTGGTTATTCCAGGATGCTGGATGGCTCACGGGAATTAAAGAAACTGAGTGGTTAACACTTGGACCTGGAGCTCAAAGAGGGCTTTTCCCAGAAAACTTCACCCAACGCATGGTGTAGTAACGCTCTGCATGGAGAGAAGACGCTGTGATTGATCAACATGGAGCTGATTTCTATCCCAGTATAATCCATTCCTGGATTTATGATGCAATTCTATGGAAGTTAAAACATGTACATGTTCTATGTTCTGCTGAAATGAAAAATTAAACTAGTAGTACTTTCCTCAAGATAAGTGAATATAGATAAGCATGATATGTTAGTGTGGTCTGCATTTGTCTGGAATTGAAGCAGGTATCCTCTGCAAAACATTACTCCACAAAATGGGATGCAGCTTGTGAGGAACGATAAAGGTGACTTCAACCCCATATGTTGTGATCATTTTGTAGTTCTTCTCATGTCAGAACGTGTTGTGCTGCGATCTGTGTAAATGTTCTTGAGTGTAACCTATGTTCACACTTTTCCTTATTGTTTATACCTGAGTACCATGGCTGTTTATTCATGAATTGGCTCTTAATATTGACATGTATTTTGTGAACATCTGAAAACATTAATAAGGGTTTAAAAAAGCATAAAAAATATTCAGAGGATCAAATAAAGTATCTGAAACCAAACTATTGTATGTGTTTATTCTATTTTTTGTCACATAAAATTTTTACTAGGGATGAGCGAGTACACCACTATCTGTATCTGTTCAACCGTCTAAATGATCTGTATCTGTACTCGGAGTGGGCGTTGTCTAAACAGGAAGTGGGCGTGGTTTAACTGAAAAGTGGCAGGGCTTAAATTGGTACATTATTTAAGTCTGAAATTGATATGGATTGATCAGAAGTTGCTATATTTATTGTTTATTTGAAAACTATTTACAGAACAGCCTCAAAATTGAGATTCAATGTTTTGGGTCACAATTGTAAAGGAACTATTTACAGAACAAGTTTTTTTTAATAAACTTAGAACATGAATATGTTTTTGATTACAACAGTAAAGGAACTATTTACAGAACAAGTTTTTTATAAACTCAGAACATGAATGTTAAGTGTATGAATGAATAACAGAACAGCCTCAGAATTGAGATTCAATGTAGTAGGAAATTATGAACTACTAAGTATGCATGAACAAGAGTTGTCATACTCAACACAACTTTCTTTATTTTGTTATCAAACTGTGATTTTTTTTAAATTATTTATTTATTTTTACTACCTAACGGATTCATTTTTGATCAGGATATGTCATTCAATATGCATATTAAACAAATATGTAGGACTGCTTTTTTGCATTTGCGCAATATTTCTAAAATTAGAAAGGTCTTGTCTCAGAGTGATGCTGAAAAACTAATTCATGCATTTATTTCCTCTAGGCTGGACTATTGTAATTCATTATTATCAGGTTGTCCTAAAAGTTCCCTGAAAAGCCTTCAGTTAATTCAAAATGCTGCAGCTAGAGTACTGACGGGGACTAGAAGGAGAGAGCATATTTCACCCATATTGGCCTCTCTTCATTGGCTTCTTGTTCATTCTAGAATAGAATTTAAAATTCTTCTTACTTATAAGGTTTTGAATAATCAGGTCCCATCTTAACTTAGGGACCTCATAGTACCATATCACCCCAATCGAGCGCTTTGCTATCAGACTGCAGGCTTACTTGTAGTTCCTAGGGTTTGTAAGTGTAGAATGGGAGGCAGAGCCTTCAGCTTTCAGGCTCCTCTCCTGTGGAACCAGCTCCCAATTCGGATCAGGGAGACAGACACCCTCTCTACTTTTAAGATTAAGCTTAAAACTTTCCTTTTTGGTAAAGCTTATAGTTAGGGCTGGATCTTCCTGTTAAAAGGGAGTTTTTCCTTCCCACTGTAGTCAAGTGCTTGCTCACAGGGGGTCGTTTTGACCGTTGGGGTTTTACATAATTATTGTATGGCCTTGCCTTACAATATAAAGCGCCTTGGGGCAACTGTTTGTTGTGATTTGGCGCTATATAAAAAAAAAATTGATTGATTGATTGATTGGATCGGGTGACCCTGAACCATCCCTTAGTTGTGCTGCTATAGACTTAGACTGCTGGGGGGATCCCATGATGCACTGTTTCTTTTTATTCACCTCTTTTTGCTCTGTATGCACCACTCTGCATTTAATCATTAGTGATTGATCTCTGCTCTTTTCCACAGCATGTCTTTTTGGGATTAGGGGTTAGGATTAGTATTAGGGGTCCATCCCCGATATGGGAACGGAGGTGCATGGGCACTCCCTCGACCCCAAAAAAACACTCATAATTGGAATATGTTAGTGGATCAGCAAGTTCCCCTTCTTGGTCTATCAAAAAATTAGTTTGGCCAAAAAATTGAAACACATGCCCTGTCGCAACGTTTCAGTCGTATTGGATCTTCCTCAGGCACAAGAGCACGTGCAGGGAATTGAAAAAACTGTCAAAATTGTTCTTGTCAAAAGCAGCCGAATTTCAGTCACTATCTGGACGAGTCTTAAACATGCCAAAGCTTGGTGTGAAAATGAGCAGAGAAAGACAGAGGCTCCCTTTATACGCGTTGAGACTCCACCTCTGCAAAAAAGCAATAGCATGTGTGAAAGTAAAAAAGGAATTAACTTGAGTTGAAGTGGGGCCAAAGCAAAACAGCATTCAGAGCCACAAAGTAGATGTTCCACCCACACATAACAGAAGGAAGCAATTACTACTTTTATTTTCCTTTTACCTTCCACTTTTTAATTTGTTTTACTTATTTTCATTGTTTGTCCTCCATAGTTGTAACTGTGTGCAGTGATGCCGGTAACGCGTTACTTAGTAACGCGTTACTCTAATCTGACCACTTTTTTTAGTAACGAGTAATCTAACGCGTTAATCTTTCCAAATCAGTAATCAGATTAAAGTTACTTCTCCATGTCACTGTGCGTTACTATTATTTTTCATTGTGGGTCGATAGCAGCATTAAACTTGGTCTGTGGGCAGGAGGTCGGGGTTCGACTGAACTGCCCACTTTAAGCGAGCTGTGAGCTTTTCATCCACGGTTTTTTGCAGCTGCTCGACTTGTCTCCTCTTAAAGCACGGTGATCAGGACACCTGCACTGAGCTTTACAAAGACATTTTTATACTTTTTTTCCTCCTTTATTTAGAATTCTGAGCTGAGCCGCTCTGTATCTGCACGTTAAAACAGCTGATCCTCCGCGACGCGTCAACAGCTAACACTATTTTCCACTTAAATGCACCTAAACTCTCTTTCTGAGGACCACATGATGTGAAAACACAATAAAACTTTACCTGTAAATCTGGTCACGTTTTCTGTATAAATAAATGTTATCCATTCTTTGTGCTCAAACGCCAAAGTAGGGGCGAATCCAGATGGAATGGGGGCGTGGGGGAGGGATGTGCCCCCCTCACAACACCCCTAGATTAAAGGTCCAGTTTTGAAGCCTTTTTTTACTACAACTACTAATACTACTTAAAATAATATTAATTTCGACAAGTAAAATATTTAGAGAGAATTTAAATGTTAGAAAAATGCTAGAATGAATTTAATAGTTACATTTATAAACAATGTAGGTTCGAAATTGCAAGTTTTACTGTTACAGTGCTGTCAACAGTTAAATATGAGGTCAAGAAAGAGGTACTTTTTATTACTTTTTTATAAAACAAGTATTTATTTTCATTGAAGTCAAGAAAGGGTGACTATAAAGTAAGTTTTAGCAAAACGGGTATCATTGTCATGTTGAGGTGGCAGAGGGTTGTTGTCGGCAGCTGGGAAAAGTAACTAAAAAAGTAACTAGTAATCTAACTTAGTTACTTTTACAATTGAGTAATCAGTAAAGTAACTAAGTTACTTTTTCAAGGAGTAATCAGTAATCAGTAATTGGATTACTTTTTCAAAGTAACTGTGGCAACACTGACTGTGTGTAAACATAAGCATACTGTGGTTAAGGCTAGGGTTATGAGAGGATTATACTTGTATTAGTAAGTAAGTAATGTTTATTTATATAGCACCTTTCACAGACAAAGAAAGTCACAAGGTGCTTCACAAAAAACACACACCGATAAAAATTCTGAGAATAAAAGACAATGTACATCACAATAAAATAACTCTAAGACACACAAAGTGGTCATAAAAAAGCCCTCTCACTACTAAGGTTTGAATGCCTGGAGAAACGGGTTTTATGTTTGCTCTTAAAAACATCGACAGAGTCCAGCGAATGAAGAGACAAAGGGAGATCATTCCAGAGCCTCGGCGCAACGGCCTGGAAAGAGTGATCTCCTCGGGTCTTAAAGTGGGTACGAGGGACCCTCAGAAGGTTCTGATCCACTGACCTCAGTCTCCAAGCGGGAGCGTGGGTACATAACAGGCCTCTAATGTAGGAGGGAGCCTGGCCATGCAAAGCTCTAAAAGTCAACACTAGGATCTTAAAATGGAATCGCAATGACACTGGGAGCCAATGAAGAGACTTTAAAATAGAAATATGAGTCCTTCTGTTTGAGCAGGGTTAGGGTTAGGGTAGGGGAACTGATCCCTTCTCCAACGAGAGAAGGGAGAAGCACGGGCCATCCCCCCTACCCGCCCGTAATCCCAATCTCTTGGAGGAGCACATGTGCGCTGGCGTCTCCTGCCTTAACGCACCACATGCCACCCATCCTCCATGTTTTGTTTTTTTTTAAAAACTTTAAGTACTTTTTTTTAAGTACTTTTTTTTAAAAAGGAAAAAAAAACATTAAACAACTAAGGAAGGGTGTGCAGAAGAAAAAAAGAAAAAGAGAAAGAAATGTTGTGTGTTGGGGGGGGCGTGGCTGGATGTTTTGGTGTTCTTTTCTTTTCTTTGCTCTCCAGGTGGCATGAGGGCTGATTTATCTGTGAAGAAGGTGCTGGCTGAAGAGTCTTCACCCTCATTAACATCATGGAAAGCACCTGTGAGTGGTGCTCACGTGCAACCTGGACGACTTGCAGCTGAAGCAGATAATTGGATGGCGTTCTGCATTTAAGTCATGTGTGATTCAAGCAGAACTGCCGGGAACTCGACCTTGTGACGTTCGTTTGTGAGACGCTGAGGACCGCGCCTGGGTTTTGACACATCGAGCCCGTGAAGCGGGGAGGGGTGAGGACACATGCTGTCAGCACACACGAAAGGTAATTGAGTGTTTGAGTAGTTGTTGATAGTGGCTTGGTGTTTTGTTGCACAGTATACTGGAATTGTAAAGAGAATTGTGCAGTTTGCTTCTCACTGCTGTGGCGTGAAGGATAAGTGATCCTCCACTAATTGTGAGAAGCTGCTCATTTGCATAAAGTAAAAAAAAGGACACTGACCTGAGTGTGTTGCTGATAGCGTGTGTTTATTGGAAGATATAGTTGTATCTGTTGCCTTACCTCACCTTCTCTTTGCTTCACAGAGAATCAGTTTGTCGTGTCCACCTGGGGGTGTTTGGCGGTGGTAGGAAGTCCAGGAGCGCCGGCTTTAATCCTCGCGGGCGCTGGAGAGCGAGCCACGAATCACTCCACCAGAGGGACGTTGTTTTTATGTTTTTACACTTTTAAGCACAGGTGAATAATAAATAGTTTCTGTTTGGAACCGCTCTCTGGTTATTTTTAGCGCTGGGTCCTGTCTGACGCAGGTCCGCTCCTCAACCCGCGTCGACACATAACAGTAGTTCCCGGCCATTCCATAATGGACCCAGTGGCAGAGGCGGTTCCTTTTGCCGAAAAGATTCAAGAACACTTGGAGAAAATATGGGAGCAATTACAGCATCTCACAAATCAAATTAAACAAACAGACGCCCGTGTTACGGAGCTTGCAGCTCAAGCCGTTCCGCTTCCTGCAGCGCCAGCTGCAGCATCATCGATACCAGGGCAGATAACTCCGTCACCCAGAGATTCGGTGTTTGAACCGATCATTTGTCATCCGGAGCCTTATGCGGGAGACGTCGAAGCTTGTGCTTCGTTTCTGATGCAATGTTCTCTGGTTTTTGCTCAGCGACCGGCTTCCTTCTCTTCTGATGGAAGCCGTGTTTCGTATGTGACAAATTTGCTCCGAGGTGACGCCTTAGCTTGGGTCACAGCGTTGTGGAGTAACAACTCGCCATTGTTAGGGTCCTTTAAGGATTTCTCCCGGGAGTTCCGACTGGTTTTTGACCATCCGGTGAAAACGAATACCGTTGCTCAACGGTTGCTGAATCTCAGGCAGGGGAGGCGGAGTGCGGCGGAATATTCCGTGGACTTCCGGATTTTTTCTGCTCAATCAGGTTGGAATGCCGCAGCATTACGGGGCGTGTTTGTAGACGGGTTAAATGAGTCATTAAAAGACGAGCTGGCGGTCCGTGATGAGCCAAACGATTTAGACGAGCTAATATCGTTGGTGATTCGTCTAGATGATCGGATGAAGGAGCGTGGACGCGAGAGAGGACGCCCATCAGAGCGTTTTTTTTTGTCTCGGGGCTTTCCCCGACACAAAGCTGGGCCGCCTCTTCTTCGCCCCACTGAGGCTCCTCCGACGGGACCTCCGGCTCCTCCTATTGACGAGCCCATGCAGCTCGGACGAGTCGAGATTCCTGTCTTGCCCCGACACGTAAGCGTCAAGAGAAATAACGGTGACGTAACTCCAAGTGTTCTGGGACAGGCAAAAGAACCCACATAAAAAAACAAAAACAATTCTAGCACAAGTAAATGTTTTGTTTTCTTTAATCAGGGGTTATACTTGTTTGGGGAGGTAGGGGCGTATCTGGTGGAGTGATAGGCGGTTAGAAGCCCGCCTGGGCTCACTTACTTGTCAATTTTGTATGTGTTTTTAGGTATTTTCTGTTTGGGGGGTCGTTTTGTTTTGTTGCTTTTATTTCTCTACATTCCTAACCCCAACCTCACTTGCCCTTAGACCGCTTGTCTTGTGGGTTGTGGGGTGGTGCAGGTTGGTCACGCTGGGCATTCACAGAAGACCTCTGCACCAAGGGGGGGGGGGGGGGTGTTAGAGGCGTTCTTTTTAGTTTAGTTAGGGCCCGGTTCCACTCCAGCCTCGGTGAGCCTTTGTACCGATTGTCATGGGTGTTGCCGGGGTGTGGTGCAGCGGAGACATGCCTCAGTCGGAGGGGTGGGCCGATCTGTTGCCGTTTGCCATTTCGGTAGTTCCACCCCTCCCGAGTGGCTGGGGTATGGTCGAGTTGGGGCACCGGACGTATTTCCGGTTCTCCGCTGCGCCTTGGGGTTGGAGCTGGGTTAGTTTTTACCTGTTCCCTTCTCCGGCTTAATATTTTGAGCCGTTCGCCAAAATAGAGCCGCCGAGGGGCTCTGGGAGGGACCTGGGGTCTTTCGGGGTGCCGGGGAGGGTAACAGGGTTTATGGTCGTTTTATATCCCCCCGGGGTTGTTTTTGGTTGTCCTCCGGGGGTTGGTTTTTGGTTTTATTTTGTTTTTTTCTGGGTTCCGCCTCCAGGGTTGATGGGACGGTCCTCTGGGGGGGAATTGGCTTGGGACCGACCGGCCAAGTGTGACCGGATCTGGGGTTCCGGGGTTGTGGGGAGGGTACCTCCTGGGGTTGATGATACGGTCCCCTGGGGGGCACCGTTTTCCTCCATGTAGACCTGGGGACCTTTGAGGGATTACGGTTTTGGCTGTTCCTCCTGGAACTGGCAATGAAGGCCTTCTGAGGGGGGGTTGGGCTCTGCAGGTCATTCTGGGGGGGTTGTTTGTTATTTTTCTTTTATGCCTTTACGTTTGTACTGTGTTTGTGGGACTGTGTTGGGTTTTTGTGTTTGGGAGTTTTTCTTTTCCTCCCGGGGTTTGATGGGATGGTCCCCTGGGGAGGTTTTGGGTGGGTTTTATGTTTTTTTGTGTGAGTGGACTTGTTCTGGGGACTGTTTTGGGGCTTTTGTTGATTCCAGCCGGCCTTCCAGCTGCGGTGCCTGTCTTGCCGTCTGCTTCCTGACGTGGACCCCGGAGGGAGGTGCTGTTCTCGGGCCTGGTCTGTTCGGTCGCCGGGAGGCTTCACGTTGATGGGGGGGGTACTGTTGTGTGTTGGGGGGGCGTGGCTGGATGTTTTGGTGTTCTTTTCTTTTCTTTGCTCTCCAGGTGGCATGAGGGCTGATTTATCTGTGAAGAAGGTGCTGGCTGAAGAGTCTTCACCCTCATTAACATCATGGAAAGCACCTGTGAGTGGTGCTCACGTGCAACCTGGACGACTTGCAGCTGAAGCAGATAATTGGATGGCGTTCTGCATTTAAGTCATGTGTGATTCAAGCAGAACTGCCGGGAACTCGACCTTGTGACGTTCGTTTGTGAGACGCTGAGGACCGCGCCTGGGTTTTGACACATCGAGCCCGTGAAGCGGGGAGGGGTGAAGACACATGCTGTCAGCACACACGAAAGGTAATTGAGTGTTTGAGTAGTTGTTGATAGTGGCTTGGTGTTTTGTTGCACAGTATACTGGAATTGTAAAGAGAATTGTGCAGTTTGCTTCTCACTGCTGTGGCGTGAAGGATAAGTGATCCTCCACTTGTTGTGAGAAGCTGCTCATTTGCATAAAGTAAAAAAAAGGACACTGACCTGAGTGTGTTGCTGATAGCGTGTGTTTATTGGAAGATATAGTTGTATCTGTTGCCTTACCTCACCTTCTCTTTGCTTCACAGAAAATCAGTTTGTCGTGTCCACCTGGGGGGTGTTTGGCGGTGGTAGGAAGTCCAGGAGCGCCGGCTTTAATCCTTGCGGGCGCTGGAGAGCGAGCCACGAATCACTCCACCAGAGGGACGTTGTTTTTATGTTTTTACACTTTTAAGCACAGGTGAATAATAAATAGTTTCTGTTTGGAACCGCTCTCTGGTTATTTTTAGCACTGGGTCCTGTCTGACGCAGGTCCGCTCCTCAACCCGCGTCGACACATAACAAGAAAGCTGCGTTTCGAGCCTGTATGGCTCTTCTTCAGGCTAGCACACCAAAAAACTGCAAGATGGCTGGCTAAAACTGGCTATCCCAAGCTGTGCAACTGCTCTAATCAAGAGTCTAAAACAAACTGCTCTGGTCGAGAGTCTGAAGCAAAATGAGCTCCCCGGTCTGTTTGCCTTTTTATAAACTCTCCAGAATAACTTTTCATCTTTTAGTTTAAATTTGTTCTTTTTAATTTGTATTATTCTTTTTCATGTTTTGCAACATTTAAGGTAAGTATTTTAAAGTTAATGTTATAATATAAAGTTTAATGTTCTTTTTCAGGTTTTCCACATTAGGGTAAGTATTTTTAAAGGTAATGTTATAAAATAAATTTTAATCTTCTTTTTCAAGTTTTGCAACATTTTAAGGTAAGTATTTTCCAATTAATTTATATATACATTTTAATACTATTTTCCTTATTTGAACTCTATGTATATTTCCCAATTTTATTTTTACACTGTAAAAATGTTCTGTTAAAATAAATAATGAATTTTTACTCAGATTTAACACCATGTATGCCCATAATTATTTTATCTGTAATTGTTTAGGATCCCCATTTTGTAATTTGTAATATATTTTTTTATTTACTTGTTTATTTCCTCGTTTGGCTTCTGAATAAATGGCAATTTGATCCCCTCTGTACCACTGTCTGAATTTTTTAATGTCTCCAATCACCCTTACATCCAAACACACCCACTTAGGGTTGGGGTTAGGGTTAGGGTTAGGGGAAATTGCATTTGGAGCTCTCTGGTGCTGGGCCCCAGCAGCAGGCCCAGACCCACAAGTTAGTGTTGGGGGGGTTGGTTTTAGGTTCTAGTTGGGGTTGGGTTAGGATTAGGGGAAAGGGTTGGGGCTAGGTGAGGTTAGGGGTAGGGGAAAGGGTTAAATTGGGATTAGGGTTAGTTTTAGGGTTGGGGAGGGGTTATGGTTAGTTTTAGGTTGGGGTTAAGGTTAAGGTTAGGGTTAGGGTTGAGGTTAGGGTAGGGGAACTGATCCCTTCTCCAACGAGAGAAGGGAGAAGCACGGGCCATCCTCCCTGCCCGCCCGTAATCCCAATCTGTTGGAGGAGCACGTGTGCGCTGGCGTCTCCTGCCATAACGCACCATGTGCCACCCCTCCTCTCCATGTTTTGTTTTGTTTTTTTGTTTTTTTAAAAACAACTTTTTTAAGTGCTTTTTTTTAAAGTACTTTTTTTTAAAAAAAGGAAAAAAATGTTAAACAACTAAGGAAGGGTGTGCAAAAGAAAAAAAGAAAAAGAGAAAAAAAGCTACGTTTCGAGCCTGTATGGCTCTTCTTCAGGCTAGCACACCAAAAAACTGCAAGCTGGCTGGCTAAAACTGGCTATCCCAAGCTGTGCAACTGATCTAATTAAGAGTAAACAACTGCTCTGGTCGAGAGTCTGAAGCAAAATGAGCTCCCTGGTCTGTTTGCCTTTTTATAAACTCTCCAGAATAACTTTTTATCTTTTTTAGTTTAAATTTTTTCTTTTTAATTTGTATCCTTCTTTTTCATGTTTTGCAACATTTAAGGTAAGTATTTTAAAGTTAATGTTATAATGTAAAGTTTAATGTTCTTCTTTTTCAGGTTTTCCACATTTAGGTAAGTATTTTTAAAGGTAATGTTATAAAATAAATTTTAATCTTCTTTTTCAGGTTTTGCAACATTTTAAGGTAAGTATTTTCCAATTAATTTATATATACATTTTGATACTATTTTCCTTATTTAAACTCTATGCAATTTCCCAATTTATATTTGTACACTGTAAAAATGTTCTGTTAAAATAAATGATGAATTTTTATTCAGATTTAACCCCATGTATGCCCATCATTATTTTATCTGTAATTGTTCAGGATCCCCAATTTATAATTTGTAATATTTTTTTTATTTACTTGTTTATTTCCTCGTTTGGCTTCTAAATAAATGGCAATTTGATCCCCTCTGTACCAGTGTCTGATTTTTTTAATGTCTCCAATCACCCTTACATCCAAATACACCCACACAGGGATTAGGGTTAGGGTAGGGGAACTGATCCCTTCTCCAACGAGAGAAGGGAGAAGCACGGGCCATCCCCCCTGCCCGCCCGTAATCCCAATCTGTTGGAGGAGCACGTGTGCGCTGGCGTCTCCTGCCATAACGCACCACGTGCCACCCATCCTCCATGTTTTTTTTTTTTTTTTTTTTTTTTTTTTTTTTTTAAAAACAACTTTTTTAAGTGCTTTTTTTAAAAGTACTTTTTTTTAAAAAAGGAAAAAAATGTTAAACAACTAAGGAAGGGTGTGCAAAAGAAAAAAAGAAAAAGAAAAAAAGCTACGTTTCGAGCCTGTATGGCTCTTCTTCAGGCTAGCACACCAAAAAACTGCAAGCTGGCTGGCTAAAACTGGCTATCCCAAGCTGTGCAACTGATCTAATTAAGAGTAAACAACTGCTCTGGTCGAGAGTCTGAAGCAAAAAGGGGTTAGGGTTAGGGTTAGGGTTAGGGTTAGGGTTAGGAATAGAACTAGGGTTCCGTCCCCAAAAGGGAACGGAAGTGCACGGGCACTCCCCTGACCAGAAGACCCCCCAAAAATTGGTGTAAGTAGGAGCCAGGATAACCTCTTCCTTGGTGCAACAAAAATTTGTTTGAAACATGCCCCGTCGCGACGTTTCGGTCAGATTGGACCTTCCTCAGGCATAGGAGCATGCAGTAAAAATTCTGTAAATAGCCATAAAAATTAACTTCCATGTCCAGGGTTGCCAAATTGCAGTCATCATCTGAACATGTCTGAACAGGCCTCAGCTTAGTGTGAAAATGAGCAGGAGAGACAGAGGCTGCCTTTATAGGGGTAAGACTCCGCCCCTGCATGAAACAGCAAATTTGTTTTAAGAAAAGAAAAAAGAAAAGAAAAGAAAACAATTTAGGTTGAAGTGGGGTTAAAGCAAAAGTGAATTTCCAAATAAAACCTGGATGCCCCACTCACACAAAACATAAAAAAGCAATCATTTGTTTTATTTTCCTTGACCTTCCACTTTTTTTTACATATTTGTTTCACTTAATTCCCACAGACTTCATAAGTTCAATGTGCTTATAAGCATACTTTGGTTAGAATACGGGTCACTTGCCCTCCATAAACTGTGCGTGTACATAAGTAACCGTGGTTAAGGTCAGGAGTAGGGTTGGATTATGGCACATACTCGTGTTAACACCAACAAGTCACAAAATTGCTTTATCATGTTCTGTGTAATAAGCCATATCCAAGGGAAACATGTCCACTATCAATTTATGCTACCAACATTCACCTGTTGCCCTCCACAGCTCCAAATGTGTGTATGTCCAAAAGCCAATTGTGGTTAGGGTTAGGGTCCAGGGGTTAGGGTTAGGGTCAGGTAGCATTTTAAAAAAAAAAAAAAAAAAAAAAAAAAAAAAAAAAAATGAAATAACATAAAATAACGACAAGTGGGCTAATTTGTGGCTTCCAAATGGGTACTTCTGAATCAAGGCGGCGCTGGCTGGTTAGGAATAGAACTAGGGTTCCGTCCCCAAAAAGGAAACGGAAGTGCACGGGCACTCCCCTGACCAGAAGACCCCCCAAAAATTGGTGTAAGTAGGAGCCAGGATAACCTCTTCCTTGGTGCAACAAAAATTTGTTTGAAACATGCCCCGTCGCGACGTTTCGGTCAGATTGGACCTTCCTCAGGCGTAGGAGCATGCAGTAAAAATTCTGTAAATAGCCATAAAAATTAACTTCCATGTCCAGGGTTGCCAAATTGCAGTCATCATCTGAACATGTCTGAACAGGCCTCAGCTTAGTGTGAAAATGAGCAGGAGAGACAGAGGCTGCCTTTATAGGGGTAAGACTCCGCCCCTGCATGAAACAGCAAATTTGTTTTAAGAAAAGAAAAAAGAAAAGAAAAGAAAACAATTTAGGTTGAAGTGGGGTTAAAGCAAAAGTGAATTTCCAATAAAACCTGGATGCCCCACTCACACAAAACATAAAAAAGCAATCATTTGTTTTATTTTCCTTGACCTTCCACTTTTTTTTACATATTTGTTTCACTTAATTCCCACAGACTTCATAAGTTAAATGTGCTTATAAGCATACTTTGGTTAGAATACGGGTCACTTGCCCTCCATAAACTGTGCGTGTACATAAGCAACCGTGGTTAAGGTCAGGAGTAGGGTTGGATTATGGCACATACTCGTGTTAACACCAACAAGTCACAAAATTGCTTTATCATGTTCTGTGTAATAAGCCATATCCAAGGGAAACATGTCCACTATCAATTTATGCTACCAACATTCACCTGTTGCCCTCCACAGCTCCAAATGTGTGTATGTCCAAAAGCCAATTGTGGTTAGGGTTAGGGTCCAGGGGTTAGGGTTAGGGTCAGGTAGCATTTTTTTAACAAAAAAAATAAATAAAAAAAATAAATAAAAAAATAAAAAATGAAATAACATAAAATAACGACAAGTGGGCTAATTTGTGGCTTCCAAATGGGTACTTCTGAATCAAGGCGGCACTGGCTGATTAGGAATAGAACTAGGGTTCCGTCCCCAAAAGGGAACGGAAGTGCACGGGCACTCCCCTGACCAGAAGACCCCCCAAAAATTGGTGTAAGTAGGAGCCAGGATAACCTCTTCCTTGGTGCAACAAAAATTTGTTTGAAACATGCCCCGTCGCGACGTTTCGGTCAGATTGGACCTTCCTCAGGCGTAGGAGCATGCAGTAAAAATTCTGTAAATAGCCATAAAAATTAACTTCCATGTCCAGGGTTGCCAAATTGCAGTCATCATCTGAACATGTCTGAACAGGCCTCAGCTTAGTGTGAAAATGAGCAGGAGAGACAGAGGCTGCCTTTATAGGGGTAAGACTCCGCCCCTGCATGAAACAGCAAATTTGTTTTAAGAAAAGAAAAAAGAAAAGAAAAGAAAACAATTTAGGTTGAAGTGGGGTTAAAGCAAAAGTGAATTTCCAATAAAACCTGGATGCCCCACTCACACAAAACATAAAAAAGCAATCATTTGTTTTATTTTCCTTGACCTTCCACTTTTTTTTACATATTTGTTTCACTTAATTCCCACAGACTTCATAAGTTAAATGTGCTTATAAGCATACTTTGGTTAGAATACGGGTCACTTGCCCTCCATAAACTGTGCGTGTACATAAGCAACCGTGGTTAAGGTCAGGAGTAGGGTTGGATTATGGCACATACTCGTGTTAACACCAACAAGTCACAAAATTGCTTTATCATGTTCTGTGTAATAAGCCATATCCAAGGGAAACATGTCCACTATCAATTTATGCTACCAACATTCACCTGTTGCCCTCCACAGCTCCAAATGTGTGTATGTCCAAAAGCCAATTGTGGTTAGGGTTAGGGTCCAGGGGTTAGGGTTAGGGTCAGGTAGCATTTTTTAACAAAAAAATAAATAAAAAAAATAAATAAAAAAATAAAAATGAAATAACATAAAATAACGACAAGTGGGCTAATTTGTGGCTTCCAAATGGGTACTTCTGAATCAAGGCGGCACTGGCTGATTAGGAATAGAACTAGGGTTCCGTCCCCAAAAGGGAACGGAAGTGCACGGGCACTCCCCTGACCAGAAGACCCCCCAAAAATTGGTGTAAGTAGGAGCCAGGATAACCTCTTCCTTGGTGCAACAAAAATTTGTTTGAAACATGCCCCGTCGCGACGTTTCGGTCAGATTGGACCTTCCTCAGGCGTAGGAGCATGCAGTAAAAATTCTGTAAATAGCCATAAAAATTAACTTCCATGTCCAGGGTTGCCAAATTGCAGTCATCATCTGAACATGTCTGAACAGGCCTCAGCTTAGTGTGAAAATGAGCAGGAGAGACAGAGGCTGCCTTTATAGGGGTAAGACTCCGCCCCTGCATGAAACAGCAAATTTGTTTTAAGAAAAGAAAAAAGAAAAGAAAAGAAAACAATTTAGGTTGAAGTGGGGTTAAAGCAAAAGTGAATTTCCAAATAAAACCTGGATGCCCCACTCACACAAAACATAAAAAAGCAATCATTTGTTTTATTTTCCTTGACCTTCCACTTTTTTTTACATATTTGTTTCACTTAATTCCCACAGACTTCATAAGTTCAATGTGCTTATAAGCATACTTTGGTTAGAATACGGGTCACTTGCCCTCCATAAACTGTGCGTGTACATAAGTAACCGTGGTTAAGGTCAGGAGTAGGGTTGGATTATGGCACATACTCGTGTTAACACCAACAAGTCACAAAATTGCTTTATCATGTTCTGTGTAATAAGCCATATCCAAGGGAAACATGTCCACTATCAATTTATGCTACCAACATTCACCTGTTGCCCTCCACAGCTCCAAATGTGTGTATGTCCAAAAGCCAATTGTGGTTAGGGTTAGGGTCCAGGGGTTAGGGTTAGGGTCAGGTAGCATTTTTTAACAAAAAAAATAAATAAAAAAATAAATAAAAAAATAAAAAATGAAATAACATAAAATAACGACAAGTGGGCTAATTTGTGGCTTCCAAATGGGTACTTCTGAATCAAGGCGGCGCTGGCTGATTAGGAATAGAACTAGGGTTCCGTCCCCAAAAGGGAACGGAAGTGCACGGGCACTCCCCTGACCAGAAGACCCCCCAAAAATTGGTGTAAGTAGGAGCCAGGATAACCTCTTCCTTGGTGCAACAAAAATTTGTTTGAAACATGCCCCGTCGCGACGTTTCGGTCAGATTGGACCTTCCTCAGGCATAGGAGCATGCAGTAAAAATTCTGTAAATAGCCATAAAAATTAACTTCCATGTCCAGGGTTGCCAAATTGCAGTCATCATCTGAACATGTCTGAACAGGCCTCAGCTTAGTGTGAAAATGAGCAGGAGAGACAGAGGCTGCCTTTATAGGGGTAAGACTCCGCCCCTGCATGAAACAGCAAATTTGTTTTAAGAAAAGAAAAAAGAAAAGAAAAGAAAACAATTTAGGTTGAAGTGGGGTTAAAGCAAAAGTGAATTTCCAATAAAACCTGGATGCCCCACTCACACAAAACATAAAAAAGCAATCATTTGTTTTATTTTCCTTGACCTTCCACTTTTTTTTACATATTTGTTTCACTTAATTCCCACAGACTTCATAAGTTCAATGTGCTTATAAGCATACTTTGGTTAGAATACGGGTCACTTGCCCTCCATAAACTGTGCGTGTACATAAGTAACCGTGGTTAAGGTCAGGAGTAGGGTTGGATTATGGCACATACTCGTGTTAACACCAACAAGTCACAAAATTGCTTTATCATGTTCTGTGTAATAAGCCATATCCAAGGGAAACATGTCCACTATCAATTTATGCTACCAACATTCACCTGTTGCCCTCCACAGCTCCAAATGTGTGTATGTCCAAAAGCCAATTGTGGTTAGGGTTAGGGTCCAGGGGTTAGGGTTAGGGTCAGGTAGCATTTTTTTAACAAAAAAAAAAA